>NW_028274813.1:56296893-56448409 GCF_037043125.1 Eumetopias jubatus
TTTTACTAAAGGTCCAAACAGTAGGGTAGGATTACTTTTCTTTGTTTATTTGTAAAATGTCATAACTTGTGTTTCAGTCATACAATTATTGTTAGCATATAGGTCAAATTAAATTTTATTTTTTATGGAGCCATCAGTTATTCAAAAATAACAAAATATTAAAAACAAAAATTTGCTAAAGATACTGCTTTTTCTTGTATTCTAATTTGGCTTTCTGGCCTTTTATTTCTTTTCTTTTGAAGAAAAGAAACAAAAGCCTTATTTGCTATAGTACAAATAGTTCTTTAATTTATTGTATTGAATGCATTTCATTTTTTGTTGTTGTTTTGGAAGACATTTCCATTGAAACTCAGGAATTATCTTCTCTAATTTTTGCCAACTGATTTTAGGTGTGTTACATGATTTTAATTTGGGGTTTATTTTATTTGGAACTCATTTTTTAGATATACAGTTATTTCATTCTTGTTATCCATTTATTTTATTTTTATTTTTGCTTTGCTAACTGTTTGTCATTCGAGGTACAATGAATGGTAAATTTTTCAAAATTGTTTTATACTTGAAAACACCGCTTTTTGTTGTTTGGGTGGGGGGAACTCAATCTCACACTTACCTATTTAATGGTGTATATAATTCTTGGTCCATAGTAATATTGATTCCAAACTTTGAAATATTTTGCTTCATTGTCTTCTTGTATTCAGTATTTCTGATCAGAGTCAACCTGAAGTCAACCTGAATCTTATTCCTTTGAAAAGACATATTTCCATTTCCAGAGGCTTTTAGCATTTTTCTCTTTCTTTCCAGTCCTTCTAAATTGCACAATATGTCAATCTAGATTCCCACCCCCTTTTTTCTGCTCACCACTTGATGTAGTGAGCTCACACAGTTTGAAGTTTAGTGTCTCTCTTCAGAGGATACAAAATGGGATGTGCAGTTCACCTCTTTGAACTAGAGTTCTTTAATCAATTACTTGAATAAAGAATTTAAGTGCTGTATTTTGTACATACAATGGGAGGATTTCAATGAAATTTTATTTTCTCAGTTGTGAAATGTGAACAATAATAAGATAATAAATAATAATAAGTAGCTTTTTTGCCAAATTGACATAAATCTGACTATTTTTTTGTCTTATCCAATCTATATGTAATTCATAAATTAAATCCGGGGCATCCTTAGTTTCTGTTTAATTAAATTAGAAGAATAAAGATTGCGGGTTCACTATATTCATGGCAAAGTTCAGTTCAATGTTAAAAATCAAATGAACACCAATTCAGTACTTAATTAAAATGTCAGTGTCTTAATAGATTTCTTTTTTATTTTTCTGTGTCCTCAACTATGACTAGGAATCAGAAAATCTTTTGCTTTTCTCTGATTTTCCTTCAAATGGACCTTTTAGCTATATTATACAATAAAGTGACCAAGTTGGGCGCCTGGGTGGCTCAGTCGTTAAGCGTCTGCCTTCGGCTCAGGTCATGATCCCAGGGTCCTGGGATCGAGTCCCACATTGGGCTCCCTGCTCAGCGGGAAGCCTGCTTCTCCCTCTCCCACTCCCCCTTGCTTGTGTTCCTGCTCTCACTGTCTCTCTCTGTCAAATAAATAAATAAAATCTTTAAAAATAAATAAATAAAAAAATAAATAAAAAAAAATAAAGTGACCAAGTATCATTAGTTCTATATCTAACTGATTCTAAAAAAAAATCACTAATTCTGGACAAAAAACGAATCATTTTTTCAAATTGCCATATTATTTTTTTTTAAGATTTATTTGACAGAGAGAGAGAGTGAGCTAGGGGAGGGGCAGAGGGAGAGATTCTTAAGCAGACTCTGCGCTGAGCACAGAGCCTGACATGGAGCTCGAACTCATGACCTTGAGATCATGACCTGAGCCCAAACCAAGAGCTGGATGCTTAACTGACTATGCTACCCAGGCACCCCAAATTGCCATATTACTTTTAAAAAGCCAAACATTTGCTAGATTAAAGAGTTCTAGATATCTGCTATATAACCTAATGCTTATAGCTAATGACATAGTATTGTGCAATTCAAAATTTAAGAAAATAGATCTCATGTTAAGTATTTTTACCATAAAAAACAACAACAACAAAAAAACGAACAACAGAGAGATACAAGGAAATTTTGCAAGGTGTTGAATATGTCTATGATTTTGATTGTGGTGATGATATCACAGTTGTTTGCCTATGCCCTAAGTCATTAAATTGTACACATTAAATGATGCAATTGTGTATCAATTATACCTCAAAAAAGCTGTAAAAATGCCATATGTATTATTAATGAAACATATAAAAACTCTTAAATAGCATGATATGATATTTACACAACAAAGCATTTTGTCAAATGCTCTGATTATCTTAGGGTACACTTCCTGAAAGCAAAATTCCAAAGGCATACCTATTCTTGATTTGTGGTATCTTATGGGATAGAGGACTGAAACTGGATAAGTAATAAAACTGTGGCTGTTATATCAGGGAGGAAGTTTTTAAAAAGTTATTTTATAAAGCTAACTGTTTCTGCCCATTTTAGAACCTTTTTTTTTCAGTTGAGACTTCATCTAGAAGTGACTTTTCCTGTCCAAATGCAAAGCCTACATAACCCCTTTATTACAGTACAACTCAGAGTACACTCCAGATGATGCAGACAGCCAAAGCAGGCTGTCTAATTTCCAAAATATTAGAGTACAAAAGAACACAGATGAGAGAACATTAAGCAATGAATAAATCCATGGAAAATTTTGTAAAATATATTGGAAGATTAAGAATCTGCTTATACTGTAAAATTTGAGAGTTCTATAAAAATGGGGACTTAGCTTGACAAAGTACAAGAACTTGATTATGATTCATCATTTAATGTTTGAACTTAATATTTAATATTAAAGTCTCTAATAAAAATAAGTGGTAACGTAATTGCATGGTTAGGAAAATAAAAAATAGGATACAATCAATTATTATAATTAGGAAAGCAAATATGCAGTAGAACAGATTTGGAACCAAAGAAGGGATACTACTCTTAGCTGTACATGAATAAAATGGCACAAATCATTCCATAGTGAGGAAGAAAGTGGGAAAACGAAAGGACTGGAAACAGAATGAGTGTCAGTCCATGTATAAATAGTAGTGTGTCTTTCCTAAGAAATTTGGGAGTCAGAAATAGTGTGTAAATGGTGGGGACTCTCAAATGAAGAAGTGGTAAGTTACACTGAAAAGAGGAAAAGAAAGGATATCCTTAGTTTTTGTTGTTTTGTTTGTTTGTTTTTTTAGTTTAGTTTAGTTTAGTTTAGTTTAGTTTAGTTTAGTTTAGTTTAGTTTCTGCAAAGCTAGAAAGAAAGGGAAGTTCTGTTGTAGTTTGTTCTGAGGCAAAGTAGAAATGTTATATACCAGGAAAAGAAATTAGATTTCAGACATACTACATTTAAAAACAGGAGCTTATCTTATATATAACACTTTTCCCACAGAGAAGTTAGACCCTCAGAGAGATTTGTGGCTTAAATGAGAGCCTGCTCAGTTCCTCCAGCTTCCAGGAACCATGCTTAACTTACTCCGCAGCTTCAGTCACTCCACTGCTCCTTGCCTCTTATCACCCAAGTGCGCATAAATCCCTCTCATCTTAAAACCAGAAAGTTCTTTATTTCTAATGTGCCTATTTTATTTGTCCTATTCTTTACGTTTGCATCACCAAGCTTCCTAAAGAGCAATTTATACCTATTTTTTTCTATATCCTAAGGTCTGAATTACATCTCAACCCACTTTAGCAGGCTTTTCATACATATTCTTACATAAAATTATTCTTTCAAAGGCTATTAATGATCTTTTAGTTTTCATATCCAGTGGTCATGCTTCAAAATTTATCTTATTGGGATTTTCACCTTCATTTGACAATTTCTCACCCCATCATTATTGAAGTCATGTTTCCCTATTGACATCTACATACTTCTTAAATCCCTTTCTCTTACTTCTTTAACTTTTCACGTGTTTATTATATCTGTAACTTTCTGTATAAGGAAAACGCTTTTGTGTTTTTCCTTTTCTTTCACAGTACAACACACTTCACTTCACTTCTTGACACCAGACATGTGGGTTTTCCATACATCTAGCAATTCTCTGACATCAGCTGAGTGTCCTACAATTTAACTCAATTTTGACACTATTTACCTGCCCCTCCATTCAGGTGTCAATTACAAGTCCAAAACTGTCCCCTCTACTTCTGATAGACTAGCTCTAAATCATGGTTCTCATGATTCCCTCCTTGGGTTTGATAATTTGCTAGAATGGCTCACAAAACTCAGAGGAACACTTATGCTTACTGGTTTATTATATTTAAAAAAGATATGAAAAAGAATACAGATGAACAGCTAGATTAAGAGAACATGTTTTGGAAAGCTCCCAAGCATATGAGCTTCTGGTCCCACAGATTATGTGGAGCCCATAAGAGGTTGAGACTACTTTTCTTCATTATCTTATTTTTCTTATCTTTTATTTATTTATTTTTATTTGAATATAGTTGACACACAATGTTATATTAGTTTCAGGTGTTCAACTTAGTGATTTGACAAGATTATACATTATGCTGTGTTCACCACAAATATAGCTACCATCTGTCCATTACATTGTTATTGCAATATCATTCATTGTATTCCTTGTGCTGTGCCTTTTATTCTCATGACTTACTTAATAAAGAAAACAAAACAAAAAAAAAAATGACTTGCACTGATTCAATTCCATGGATTGGATTTGGCCATGCTCTTAATAGATGGAGTTTTCATCATCATCATCATCATCATCATCACCATCATATCTCACTGATTAAAGGCACATTATGTCAGGTACTATATAAATAGTTTACATGATTTATCCAACTATGTGAGTCATCATGCACATATTATAGGAAACTGAGTCTTAGATTAAGTAACTTGCTAATAAATAATGACATTTGGGATAGGAGTTAGTCTCTATGTCATTGCCCTTCTTATTTTCATATACTTTGTCATAATTTTCAATTATATGCTTTGTTTAATTTTCTTGTTCATTTTTTTACTCTTCCGGAACTGCATAAACAACAAAACAGTGATTTTTTTGTCTGCTTTGACCATGACTGTGTCCTCAGTCCCTAGACTAAAACCATGCACACAATAGACACTAAATAAAACAATAAGGAAACCCAGCAAGTCTAGCTCTGAAGTTTGTGCTTTTATGTTACCCATGTACACTGAGTTGGTCAAGTGCATGTAGGTGATTTTCTTTTTGGATTCTCTCTATTCTCTCAAATGGAAATCTATTTGTTGGCCCTAAATGCAGGTATGTAGGATTGGGACTATTTGTTTAGTCCACTACTGCATAGAAAACCACTCTAAAGCTCAGAAATTAAATCACTAACCAAGTATTCCCATATTCATATATCCTCAAGTCAACGGAAATTAACTGGACTACACTGGACTTAAAATCTTTGGGCTTTTGTCTCCATTTTGGATACAGATCTGTTCCACATGTTTTTCATTATGTGGTTAAAGACTGAATATACAAATGGACAATGACTGGACCATATGTAAGAAGAAATCTCTGACCTACAGTCTGCAGCAACCAGCCTGGGAAACAAATCCATTACCTTCAATAACAAGTCCAAGAGGCTAGCCTACTATCTAGAAGTCAGACTTATGGGAAGTCTGATCACTATCTCTAGCAATGACTCCAAGAAACCAAGCATAACCCCTGTAACAAGCAGCCCTAAACAGTAAGACTTGATTAATAACTGACAGTTCCCCTAAACTTTGCTCCTATTTCCAGTTAAGGCCAACCAAAGAAATCCAAGCATTTCTCCTGACCAATCACATAGGATGCCCCACTTCTGGTTAGCCAACCCATGGCTTCCTCATGCCAACAGCCTACAACCAGGGCATATCTGAAGACTTCCTTTAAAAATTTCCATTATTGGGGCACCCAGGTGGCACAGTTGATTAAGTTTCTAACTCAGTTTCGGCTCAGGTCATAATCTCGGGGACTTGAGATCAAGCCCTGCGTCAGGCTGTACACTCAGCATGGAGTCTGCTTAAGACTCTCTGCACCCCCACTCATGCTCTCTCTCTCTCACTCTAATAAAATAAATCTTTCTCTCTCTCTAATAAAATAATTAAATCTTTAAAATAAATAAATAAATAAATAAGTAAAATGTTCACTGTAAAGCTTTTGACTCCCATGTGTAAGAATTTCTCTGTATTCATTTACTAACATTAAGCAACTAACTGCATGTCCAGTTTGCTCTATGTGGTACTTAATTTTTAAAATTTTTTAAACTTATATTCATCTTACTGTTCATTGAGAGTGCAGCAATTTATACAATATCAACAATGTGTGAGTGGATGTTTTTGCAAACACTCGAACACAGTTTGCTATTAAATTTTGTGATCTTTAAAAATTTTTATCCACATTTCTATATTTGTATGAGGATATATATACACACATATATTTTTTAATGGGCATGATTTATTAAAGGACAATTTCTTCTGAAAATTCAATGAACAGTGTTACTATTGCTCATTGGAAAAGGACATTATTTCCTTGACTTGGAAGAGTTTAAAGCTTAGAACATATAACCATGCGGTTGTTTGTTTTCTGAAAAGGAAATTTAAATACACTTAGATTAGCAATTCCATATTTTTCCTTCATACATTTGAATATATCTTATTTAGAGAGTAAAGTTAAATAATCACAGCTGCTTTTATAGAAACGTATTTTCTTGATTTCCAAGGATTTTTTTCAGGATGGGTTCTTTCTTAACCTATACTTTGTTCCTTTCCATTAATTTTACACTAATTATCATCATGGAATATAGAATTTCTAGGTATACTGTAAATAATTTGCTTATGAGACATAGCCTAAACATCTTTGTAATAGAAGACATTTATTGTAAAATACTCATATCTCACATCACAACAGACAGGTCAAAATGACTCAAATATATCATTTTATTCCTAGTAACAGAGAATTACTGAAATACCATGAACACCATGCCCACTAAGGATGCCAAAATTACCATTTATTTATGTGTGTTTTTTTTTTATTGCAGTAGTGCTATGGGATGCCGCTTTCTCAGATATTGGTTTTCTCTGATGAAATTTTTAGAGTAGGTGAGAGAAGGGAGATAAAAGTGGGAAGACAGAAATAGTTCTTTGTAGTTTTCAGATTTTTTTCTTTTTACTTAAATTTTTCAACCCGACACATTAATTATAATAATGACATCAATCTCTGAATGAATTTGGGAAAGACAGTTGCCTAAATTGCTAATAAGCTTTGCAAAAACTTGAAATTCTTGGAGGAAAGTTACCTAAGAAATAGAAAATACTATTGAACAACAGTGACCATAGATAGCATTAGTAGGGAGCGCCTGGGTGGCTCAGTCGTTAAGTGTCTCCCTTCAGCTCAGGTCATGGTCCCAGGGTCCGGGGATTGAGCCCCGCATCGGGCTCCCTGCTCAACAGGAAGCCTGCTTCCCCCTCTCCCACTCCCCCTGCTTGTATTCCCTCTCTTGCTGTCTCTCTCTCTGTCAAAAAATAAATAAAATCTTTAAAAAAATAGCATCAATAGAAACTAATAAGTGTTTCTGCAATATATATCAAATGAAAAAAGATGTTTTACCACATAAAAATGAGAGCATTTATAAGTGGTTTAATGAGATGTAAATTTAAATGGAAGAAAAAAGGACAAGTTAAGGAATCATTTTACATTGTAGTCACCAATTCTTTTGAAAGTTTTTTTTAATCTATTCTTGAGGCACATATTTCAAATGTGAAGTTAAATGAGATTTTAATTTTTTCAGCAACATTTTACATTGAGAAGGTACTCTACAACAATATTGTAAGTTGAGAGGGTACTGTACTAGATGCTGAGAACATCATTAGCAATAAATAAAACAAGCAAAACTCTCTGCTTTTGGGAGTTTACATTCTAGAGGGAAACAAAGAAAATAAATAACATAAACTAAATAGCTGTCGTTTAGTGCAAACTGCTAAGGAGAAACATAAGGAAAGAGGATAAGAAATGCCAGTGGGGGGTTGTTGACACTTCAGGTAAGGTTTTCTGAGTACATGATTTTCAATTAAGAACCAGGAAGAAGTAAGAGAGCTAACTGGGTGGACATCTAGGGGAAGAATACTCAAAGAGAGGTAAGAGTAAGAACAAACACGACAGTAGATAATGTGCCTGATGTGTTCAAGGACCAGGAAGGAGAAGAGAATAGCTAGAAGACAGTAAAAACAGGCAAGGAGTTACAGATGAGAACAGATTAGAGACAAAGAGCCAGATCAAGGGGGTCTCTTGGGTCATGGCAAGTGTGTTGACCTTCACTCTGAGAAGGGAGAGCCTAGAGAAACTTGACAGAGGCATAACATAAAAAGATTTACATTTTATGTTCGACTATTTAGATGTACCACCAGTGATAACAATTATATTTACCGTGGGACTAAAAGGGAAATGCCTGGATCATATCAAAATGACAAAATTCTTTTCAGAGCTCTGTGTGATGCATAGGTATTGTAAACACACTGGGTTTACAGATAAAAGGATTGGACTAGAGAATATCCAAGGTTTTGACTATAGTTCTGTGGTGAGCTGCTTAAGGGTTAAGATAATTAACACACATTTTAAGTCCTAAACATGGGAAGTATTTAAGCCATGTTGATGGAGAAATATTCTTATCAAAACCATGGCATTACAACTAGGCCAGACATTGGATAGTCTATTTTGGATGACTTCTTTTTAGCTGAAACTGAATTTCACTCAATTTTTAGAAGTCCCATTTTTCAGATGAAAAAACAACTTTTATTTTCAGAAGAAGCAACAACTCCCTTCATACAAGTGTGAAAGAATTAGCAGCCAGCCAATTAAATGTTAGGATAAGTTTTGCCTATTACAATTATATTGGAAGAAAAATGTTGACTACTTATAAAAATAACTTTTAGAAAAAAAACAACAGGATTAACAATAAAAATCTTAGGCATGGGCGTGCCTGAGTGGCGCAGTCAGTTAGGTGTCCAACTATGGGCTTAGGCTCAGGTCATGAGCTCAGGTTTGTGGGACTGAGCCCCATGTTGAGCTCCACACTTAGTGCAGAGTCTGCTTGGGGCTCTCTCTTCCTCTCCCTCTGCCCCTCCCACTTGTGCTCTCTCTCTCTCTCAAATAAATAAATCTTTAAAAAAAATCTTAGGTGCAAATTATAAGAATAATGCTTTTTATATACATTAATGTTAAAAAAATACTATAAAATGCTGATACTGGTAAAAAGCAATTGAGTAAATACAACAAAGTATACTTAAAAATAGCACACTTTGTTAATTTACTTTGACAAATATATTTGAGTTTTAACTATTTGTGAGTTTTATGAGTTTTCCATATGAGGTAAATGGACTGTAATGTCATTTTTAAGGACCATGAAATATTTATTCTTATCAATTTATGTCAATATCCTATTACTGAGATTATTCTCTGAAAAAAAAACACATGAATACCAGATGCATTTGTTAAATATATTGTGCTTAGAGCTTAATTAGCTGGACAAGGATTCAGTATATTATTATCATATGGCTTAACAAGAAAGATAACATTATTTAAGACATTTCTCTCTAGTTACCTCAGATGAGAGGAAAGAGATAAATAATTGTATGCTAATATTATACACAATCATTTCACAAAAATCACTTTGCTAAGTTTATTTAAGAATCATATTTCAGGGTGCCTGGGTGGCTCAGATGGTTAAGCATCTGAAGCTGAAGGTAGCTTTGGCACAGGTCATGATCTTAGGGTCCTGGGATGGAGTCCTGTGTCAGGCTCTCTTCTCAGTGGGGAGTTTGCTTCTCTCTCTCACTCTACCTCTGTGGTCTCCCTCTCTCACATGATGAAATTTATTCGAAAGAAATGTAAATGTAGTAATGAATGACAGGTCTACAAATAAAAGTCAAGCCAGTAATATATTTTTAAGTTTGACGGAGATAGAATAGTTTATTCACCACTTGTCTTCAGAGACAAAAGAATACTTAATTAAATTAATTTGATAATGTCCTTCTTTGCATCCCCAGTGAGCCATGTTCTCTATAGCTAGTAAAAGCCTAAAACATTACATGGGATTTAGTGAATTGGCTACCCACTAAATTATGAGTTTCTTGAGAGTTGAAATTATGTTTTATTTATTTGTTCTACTGCTTTCCTTTTGCAGCAATGACTCCTTAAGGAAAGCCTAAAGTACTGGTCTGAATCATTGTCTTCCTTCTTAGTCACCCATTTTCTCCTATTCTCGTTTTAGTTGGTTTTTATCCCCAATGATTCCAATAAAAATGTTACCAAATGGCATCATTTTATCATAATTCAATTATTATTTCTATGTCCACATCTTAATTTGCCTTTCAGCTGCATTTGCAATAACTTAATATTCTCTTTTAGGATAACTGTTTTTAAGGATTCTTTGGCTTTATACCTCAGCTTTTTTTTTCCAATCTCCATATTTCTTTTATTTTTTTTTCCAAAGATTTTATTTATTTATTTGATAGACAGGACAAGAGAGCACAATCGGGGGAACAGGAGCAGGAGAAGGAGAAGCAGGCTCCTTGCCAAGCAGGGAGCCTGATGTGGGACTCGATCCCAGGACCCTGGGATCATGACCTGAACCGAAGGCAGACCCTCAATCATCTGAGCCGCCCAGGTGCCCTCCATATTTCTTTTACACTATTTCCTGTGTGGCTTCTGTTTCTTGTTTCATCTCCATGTTTTGGAGCATTCCAGAACTTTGTTCTCTTCATCTGAGTCCTCTCCTTAAGGGATCTCATTATCTTTGCAATTAGGAAAAAAAAAAAAAAACACTAAATGTAATCCCTATTTGATTTTGCTCTGAACCCTCCCTCTTTCCTTTATTTCCTTTATCACACTCATTCTTACCACCCTGATGGAGCCATACTGGTCAAATCATAGGCCATTAAATATGTCATGAGAGAGACTGCTAGTTCTCACCAGTATCTATGACAGTTTTTTTTCTTGGTATACCTTCAGCACATACATCAGCCTTCTTAGATTTAGATAATGCCATGACATTAGCTCTGACCAATGAGCTATGGGTGGAAGTGGTGAATATCATCTTCAGACATGACACTTACGAGTTTGATATTCCATATTTTCTTCCTATGTCTCCTGGCCTGATGCAGAGGATAGGGAGAATAGTTAATTCACCATGGAGTGTTGAATTATACATCCCTTCTACCTTGTCAATGTGTGTGTGTGGTGGGGGAAGGGGAGGGGAAGACGGGGAATCATTTGCTGAATTGTTGGGATTCTCATTTTCTGTTCAATTTTTTAATGTTTTATATAGATGAATACAGTTTATACAGATAAAGACAGTTTGCATTTTTGCATTTCTGTTGACAGAGATGACAAGTTTATTTATCAGGTTTTAAGTTCTAGAGCATCCCTTTCCTTTAGTGTAGCAAAGTACGGTTTCTTCATTTGGGTAACTGTTTTGAAGAAAATTTGTGGAAGCATTGTGTTTCTTTACATGTTTAATTTTCTTTTTTCTTGTACTGTATTAAGTTACCCTTTCCTCTTGTTGTTTTCATCTTCACTGCTTATTTTCCTTAGAGTCCCTCATACTTGCTTCTATTTCCCTTCTGTCCTAGGGCACTATCATTCCAAAGCTATCCTCTCATACCTCCCATGCCTCCCATGCACCTTTTAGTCTCTTCTCTGGAATTAGTGCTCTGACCTACTAATAGATTTTTTTCAGTATTTTAATACATAGGGTGGGCTTTCTTATTCTGTAGATAGATTTGATCAATCTTTGCCTTGCTGTCATTCCTTTTTTTTTCTTTTCACTATTTCCTCAATTTTTACTTCTGTCTGTGAAGAGGTGCAGTGGAAATGTGGCAGAGAGCTTGCATGGATTGGATGATATTGTGGCTGAGAGTGTTTTACAGAACTTGGTTTCCCAGTTAAACCTTTGAAAGTCCTCTATGAGCTATATATACTAATACACTTTGCAAACATTAATTTTTCACTCCTTAAAACAATATTATATGGTATAAGCAATGATATACTCATTTTGGCTTCAGAGAGAAGATAATTTCACACCATTGTTGAGGGAAAAAAACCCACAAAACTAATCCAAGTCTTTAAACGTCCTTAAACCCGTACTTATTTCTTTGTTCCATATACTCTTCCTGAGAGATCAGATTGTATGGTGACTTGTCTGATTTTTAGCCTTCTCACTTGCTCCCATCTCAGATAAAATCCAATATTTTAGTATCCTGCTAGGAACAGAGACTTTAAGCACTTAAAGCTCAAATTGAAAAGTTATTTCAATTGGAGTTATGCTGAGTTGGGATTTCAGGATGTATTTAAAATTCTATTTGATATTTGAATAATTTTAGGCAAATATTATTTAATCTCAGTCTCCTAGTGACTATGAGTTTCAATCAAAGTGCTATTCATATTTCCTCTTATAAATAATGAAAAGCTGCAAAAAAAAGACTTGTCATGATACTATATCCCTTAATGCGAGATACATAATATACATTTAATATAGAGGGGAAGTAGGAAATTTTCATAACATTTTTAGATGTAAATTTTGGCATATATGTATGTATATGTGTTTGTGCATGTGTGTGCATATACTGCTAACCGCATAAGGAGGCAAAAAGCCATGTGAATAATTTTGTAGGATGAGAATCTTATTGTACTAAGTGGAGGATTGGGTTTACATATGTCTGGTATTGGTGACTTCCTTGACGATTCTATTCCATGTTTCAAGTTCTCAATATCTCTTTTCTGATTTTGCAGTCTTGTGAGTACTTTTCCTGAAAATACCTAATCCTCCTCAGACTTGACTCCAAACTCTAACAATGACCATTGTCCAAAGACACAAATTTGAACATTTGGTCCATAAATCTTCATTACTTATATAAACAACCCAAAATATTCTAGTTTTATATTCACCACAGTTTGTCACAAAAACAGTAACTTGCCTTCTTACGCTCACCCCCTCAAAATTCTGATATGTCTACACTGCAACCATAAACTTCTACCTATTTTTTCCTATGTGTACACTCAACCAACCTTCCTCCCTGTTCATACTCAAGCTGTCTCTTCATTCTATTAGGCACTATAGTCAAGAAGAATTTCTTAATCTTAAGTTAGAGCTAAATTTTCCCTAGAATTCTTCAGAGTTGCTAGACTCCCAACATGCTATGTTATTTGTTCTGTGAGAATGGTGGTTCTACAATTGTAATTGATCACAGACTTGGTCACATTTAAAAACATATATTTGGATATGTTTTTTGGTAGTGATTTTGACAGATTTACATACATGCATAATTATTAAATATATCCTATGGCAAGGCATCATGCTATGCACTTTTCACACCATGTTCTATTTAGTAATCAGAAACATCAGCTAGTAGAAGGAGAAATTGACCTGCAAGGAAGTTAAAGAGTTTGCTCTTTATTTTCGCTTAACTCTTTACTTCAACTTCTACATCCTTCAGTTAAAAATATAAACAACACGACATAGTAGTATTAACATTCTCAGCATATTTGTCACCAATAGAAATCACATATATTTTCATAACATTACAGATATTATATATATTTAAACATATTGGTTACCCTGATCAGATCTTTAAAATTATGGCACATACTTAATTGATTCACTAATGGATCTTGTTATTTAACATGTAATAAAATGCTATAATAATAATCTTTTTCACATTTATTTTTAAGTAAAATTTATTTTTTAGGGCAGTATAGCAAAATTGAGAATAAAGTCCAGAGATTTCCCATATACATACTGTCCCTAAATATGCATAGCCTCCCATATTATCAACATCCCCCACCAGAGTGGTACATTTGTTATGATTGATGAACCAACATTGGCACATCATCATTAGCCAGAGTCCTTAGTTTACTTCAGGGTTCACCAGTAGATAACTGGGGTATAGCATTCTCCTAACAAATGGAATGATCTTAAGAGCTGAGCCAAACTGTACAAGCACATTAAGGCCTGCTTGAAACATATCTACTAATATTTCATCGGCCAAACATCTCACCCAGCCAAGCTCAACACCAGTAAGGCGGGGAAGTATTCTCTGCCCAAAGAAGAGGGAGTTCAATATTTACTGAAGAATAATCCAAGCTATTCTAAGAATCTCTGCTCCAACCCTTATGATATAGGTTTTTATTATTATTAATTGTCAGATGAGGAAATCAAGACTGGGGTGGTTAAATAATTGGCCTAGTTCTTTTTATTTAGGAAATACTGGAAGGAGATTTCAAGACATGTCTGTTTGATCCCAAAGCCTCTTATATTTCCACCATACATTTATCTATATAGTAATTATCAGATTAATCTTTGGAACAGTGTCAACATATTTCCCTTAATGCAAGAAGGTAAGTAATATGATTTAGAATTATTTATATTAATATGCTTTATATAAATACCCAGTTTTCATCCTTAAATGGATAACTATCATTTATGCAGATGATGGTTTGGGCTGAATATTTAAGTCTTAAAATACTTTGAGATCAAGATGTTACTGTAATTTTGTGCTCAATTAGACACCAAACAGAAAATATAATATTCAGTTAAAATTATTTATGATACTAATCATTTTGGAATGCAAATCAAAAACACAATGAGATGACACCTCATACCCATTATGCTGGCTCTTATTAAGACAAGAGAGAAAATAAGTGTTAGCAAGGATGTGGAAAAACTGGAACAGGGGCGCCTGGGTGGCTCAGTTGGTTAAGCGACTGCCTTCGGCTCAGGTCATGATCCTGGAGTCCCGGGATCGAGTCTCACATCGGGCTCCCTGCTCGGCAGGGAGTCTGCTTCTCCCTCTGACCTTCTTCCCTCTCATGCTCTCTATCTCCCATTCTCTCTCTCTCTCAAATAAATAAATAAATAAAATCTTTAAAAAAAAAAGAAAAGAAAAACTGTAACAGTTGTACATTGCTGGTGATAAGGTAAAATGATGTAGTTTCTGTGGAAGACAATATGAATATGGTGGGTCCTCAAAAAACTATGCATAGAATTACCATATAAACCAGCAATTCCGCTTATAAGAATATAACCAAAAGACTTTAAGGCAGCAACTCAAACAGGTATTTGCCTACCAGTGTTCACAGCAGCATTATTCACAATAGTCAAAAGATGGGTACAATTCAAATGTCAACCAATAGGTAAATGGATAAACAAAATGTGGTGTATTGCATACAATGTAATATTATCCAGCCTCAAAAAGGAATGAAATTTTGATATATGCTATCCTATGCATTAACCTTGAAGATATGCTTAGTGAAATCAGCCAGTCACCAAAAGACAAATACTGTATGATTCCACTAACAGAAGGCACCTAAAGTAGTTTAATTCATAGAGACAAAAAGCAAAAATGGCCATTGCCAGGGACTGGGGGAGGAAGGAATAGGGAGTTATTGTTTGATGTGTACAGAGTTGCAGTTTGTGAGGCTGAGAAATTTCTGGAGATGGACAGTGGTGATGGTTGGACAAGGTAAAGGTATTTATTGCTACTATAGTGCACACTTGAAAATGGTTACAATAGTAAATTTTACGTCATGTATATTTTATAACTATTAAAAAAAACTCTCCCCCAAAAAAACTAACCATGAAAGAATATTAAGTGGATAATTTGAATATATCAGTGTTAACTAAATGGGTATACAGCGAAGAAGCAAGGATTCGTAGTTTTCACAAACCTGAATAGACAGAACTGATTATGAGAGCATAACTTATATTTCTTTCTGTAAAACTGGTGAAATGAATGGGGACTTGGATTGAGTTTTGTCAGGTGAGACAGGAAAATGGTGAAATCTCAAGAACAAACTGAAAACTCTATAGTTAGAATTGATCAGAGACCAACAAACATAGGAACATGTAACTGGGCTAAATGCTATTGAATTCTCTTGCCTCTTCTAAAGATTTATACTTTCAGGTGAAGGAAGGCAGAATTATTGTTGGCATCAACTAACACCAGGAGTCAGGAGAATGAGACCAAAGAAAATTAAACAAAGACTGATAAATGCACACTTTCTTTTACTCAAAGTCTTTATCTGTGACTCTAGTAGTTTTAATAAATCTGTGATACTTTATAATTCAATAGAATTTTCCCACAGCAGAGTAGAAATTGATAAATGTGACTTCAGCTAGCCTATCAACAGTTGATGTTTGTCAAGAGGAAAAAATGGAAGCATTTTCCCTCTGGTACTTTCCTGTAATAAATCACAACACTTAGGTTATTTGACCAAAGAAGACAGTGAATCAGCAAAAGCTATCATTAATTGTCTTACCTTTCTGTAGCCCAGAAATTTGTTACTTTAAAACTGTTTCTGCTTTCTAACTTTTACACATCAATAATATAGCTCGCCTATATTTAAAAAAAGTCAATATGTAACTAATATCTGATTATTAAAACTGTGTTACAAAAAATCAACCAGATGTCATGTAGCAGCTTTTTACCCAGGTAATAAATTATTAAATAATAATAACTTGACTTTACAAATTTATCTTCCACACGAGCATCCAATTTATACTTGTCTAATTTCCTGTCAGTATTAATAATGTGCATCATTAAAGAACACTAGGAGCAGCCAGGATAAAGAGGAAAGGTGAAGTAGAATAAATAGAGGACTGTCTTTTAATCAGTGAAGGCAATCCATACAAAAGGAGGAAAAACAAACTCTTCAAGAAAAATATTTGAATGCATTATAAAATAGTTTACAACTTTTAATGGAGACCAGGCTATTAAGAAAATATTTGTTTTATGCCAAAATCAATCGATTTGGTTTAATTTTGATACATACAAATGTTTATACCTATAGTTTATAATTATTTATTGCATAATTAATCATTTTGACTCATATCTAGCAAGGATGAATGTGCATTGGTCTAACTACTATAATTAGTCCAAAAAATTTAATTTTAAAAGTGTACTAAATTCAATATTTATTATACTCCAACAGTAATATCAAAATAATATTTTATTGCATAATACCAAGTACAATTTTTCTTCCAGATACGCATATCAAATTTATATTGGGCATTCTGAATATCCTAACTTAACCATATACGTTTCCTGGAATGTACTCAAATCCATTTTGTTTTTGTTTTTTAAGATTTTATTTATTTATTTGAGAGAGAGAGACAGCAAGAGAGCACAAACAGAGGGAATGGCAGAGGGAGAAGGAGGAGCAGGCTCCCCGCTGAGCAGGGAGCATGATGTGGGGCTTGCTCCCAGGACCCCAAGATCATGACCCAAGCTGAAGGCAGATGCTTAAGCTTAATGACTGAACCACCCAGGCACCCCTCAAATCCATTTTGAAAAGGAAAAACCTATAGAAAGAGTAGTCTTCTCTACTCATTTCTCAGTGTTAGGTTTGTGGCAAACTCTGAGTTAGCAGGAAAAAAAAACTCTTTTAATCTGCCAACAACCTTCACCTAATATTCAGATATACAGAGAAAGCTAAGCCCCAAAACTTGGTTTGTTATAGACCATCTTGTTAGTTATTATTTACACTGATTGATCAATTTATAGATAAGCACGCATTACTTTCCTGAAAATAAAAGAAGTCTGCAAGTAAAAGCCGACAAACAGAAGTTCAAGTTCCAGGAGTGAAGTAACTTTTGTAAATTCCAGACTTAAGAATAAAAGGCTGAAGGCACTGGAGATTGACCAAAAGCAGACAGAAATTGAAAAGATATATCCACAAAAGATGGAAACTATACTGGGGTGAGGTCCACATTTATAGGGATTTTACCTGAGAGTATTCTCCAACCTATGAAGCATAGTGTAGCTATAATCCAAACAAAAAAATCTGCTATGGCTTAAAGTTAGACAAAATTTAATTGGATTCATGAGTCAAAGAACTAAGTTTGGGACTATCATAGCTTGTAAAAATTTAGAGGGAGAGCCCCAGATAGGAAAAAGCATGAGGATTTTATAAACGTTTCTGTAAACTATGCTTAAATTCTTGAAAGACACCTGAATGACACCTGTGCAGGACGTTCTCCAAGGTTTCCAGCAGAAACATCAACTAGAGACACTAACAAGGTTAAGCAGGAATTTCATTTGCTGTTCCCCTACTTTTGAAGAGAGGTGGAGTTTGGAAGTTAAGTGTGCCAAAACTGAAAAATCTACTAAAATGATAATAAAAAATTCTTCAGTGAAAGGTAACAGAATTAGGAACTCTACAATGCATTATCCACAATATAGAGTATGCAATTAAAAATAATGGAAATATGAAAAAAAGGAAAATGTACACCAATAAAGAGAAAAATAAGTAGAAACTGAAAAAAAAAAAACAGATGTTAGAATCAACAGAAGGTGGCTTTTAAGCAATACTACACATATGTTTAAGGACCTAAAGCAAAATACTGTCAAATGAGTGAACAGATGGAGAAGAATCACAGGGGGAAAAAAGGAAAACTGTAAAAAAGTACAAATTCCTAAAGTGAAAACTGTAACATCTAAAATGAAAAATTCACTGCATGAGCTTTACATCATATTGGAAAAAGTAAAAGAAAGTGTTGGTAATGTAGAAGATAAATTAATAGAAACTAATCTGCCATGACAAATGGGGAAAAAAAACAGATTGCAATAAAGTGATAATGTCTTCAGCCATCTGTAGGAAAATATCTAGTGGTAGGCAAATGCATAATTAGAGCTACAGGAAAAAAAAAGAAGGAAAGAAAAGAGAATAAAGCAAAAGCAATAGAAAAAAATTAATAGCTTAAATTTTTTTACCATTGAAGAAAAATGAATTTATAATTCCAAGAAATTCAGCAAACTCATAACATGATAATTCAAAGAAAACCACACCTATGAACAATGTAGACAAACTGCTGAAAACTTAAAAACTTAAAAGCAGCCAGAGAAAAATACCAATGTATTACCTAAAGGGAATTAACAATACAAAGTAAGCTGGTTTTTCCTTAGAAATAATGAGGACCAGAACACAATAAAATAGCATTTTTAAGAGTTGAAGATATTTCTTTTTTTAAAAAGATTTTATTTGTTTATTTTAGAGAGAGAGAGAGAGCATGAGAGGGGGAAGGGTCAGAGGGAGAAGCAGACTCCCTCCTGAGCAGGGAGCCGGATGTGGGACTTGATCCCGGGACTCCGGGATCATGACCTGAGCCAAAGGCAGTCGCTTAACCAACTGCACCACTCAGGTGCCCAAGAGTTAAAGATATTTCAAATAAACAAAAATTATGATAATTTCTTAGTAGAAGAAATAATAAATTTTCAAACTAAAGGTAAATGGCAACAGGAAAATTTTGGATCCAGGGTAAAAGTATGAAAAAAATAAATCTAAAGTGTGGTAAAATTAAGAGATTGTCCCTATTTTAAAAATCCAATTTATTTATTTGAAACACAAATAACAAATTAGAGCTTTGAGAAGACTGAATTATGGAATTCAGTGTATGTAAAGTATATGACAGTAGTAGCATTACAGCTAAGGAGGTGGTGAATTTAATGTTGCAAAATACTTATATTTTAGTGATCTGGTACAGTAGTAACTTGAACTACTTTGTGATAGGTTTAAGATGCATGTGCTAATCCTTAGTACAAGCACTAAGAATCACATAAAGTGGAATAGCTAAAAGCCTATTGAATAAATAAAATTAAATCCTAGAAAAATAGTGTTGCATCAATCTGCAGTAGGTCAGGAAAGAGGGAAATATAAGAATCAAAACATAGGATAAATGGAAAACATATAAAAATAGGTAAACTAAGTCCAACAGGATTCAAATTTTCTTTTAAGTGAAAATGGAGCAACCTGTCCAATTAAAAGTGGAAATTTTCAGGAAAGATATAACAGGAAAAAAATGGATGGTTTCACAACTGATGAACTTAAGATAAAAATACAGTTATTTTAAAGTAAAACAATAAGAAAAGATATACCATGCAAAAAAATAAACAGCCCAAGTGTCCATTGACTGATAAATGGATAAAGAAGATGTGGAGAATGTGTGTGTGTGTCTGTGTGTTTAATGGAATATTATTCAGCCATAAAAACTAATGAAATTTTGTCATTTACAATGACATGGATGGAGTTAGAGAGTATTATGCTAAGTGAAATAAGTCAGTCGGGGAAAGAAAAATACCATATGATATGGCTCATGTGTGGAATTTAAGAAACAAAACAAACAAACAAAGAGAAAAAGGACTGATAGAGGCAAATCAAGGAACAGACTCTTAACTATAGTGAAAGTCTGATGGTTACTAGATGGGAGGTGGGCAGGGGATGGATGAAATAGGTGATGAGCATTAAGGAGGGAACTCGTTGTGATGAGCACCGTGTTGAATGGACGTGTTGAATCACTATATTGTACACCTGAAACTAATATGACACTATGTTAACTAACTGGAGTTTAAATAAAAATTAAAAAAAATAAATAAATACATGGAAAATCACAAAGTTATTTTAATACATTTCAACTAGTCTAAATAAGTAGTATAACCCAGGTAGAGCGGGAAATTTGATAACAAAACATCAGAAAGGTATAACAATTATAAATGTGTAAGCACCCAATAACAGAGCTTCAAAACGTATGAAGCAAAAACTAACGAAACTTGAGAAACAGTAGGAGGTTTTAGCACTCCTCATTTACTAACTGTTGAAACATATAGACAAATATTTAAGTAAGAATATAGAAAATTTCAAACTGAGGGTTCTAGAGGGGAGGAGGGTGGAGGGATGGGTTAGCCTGGTGATGGGTATTAAGGAGGGCACGTTCTGCATGGAGCACTGGGTGTTATGCACAAACAATGAACCATGGAACACTACATCAAGAACTAATGATGTAATGTATGGTGATTAACATAACAATAAAAAATTTTAAAAAAAGAATATAGAAAATTTAAACAGCTCTATGAACCGAATTGACTATGTTGGCATTTTACAGCATTGCAATCAATAACTGAATATACTTTCAGTGTTGTGTATGAACAGTTACCAAGTTAGTCCATATGCTCAGGAACTTTAAAAAAAAAACTCAATAAATTATAAAGGAGGATTGAATCCTAACAAGTATACTGTTTTACATGTCATAAATTAAATTAGATAGCAAAAAAATAAGATATTTTGAAAAGCCATATGTTTGGAAATAAGCTCACTCTCTGAGCAACCTTAAATCAAAGAAAAATGTCATTAGGGAATTAAAAAGCACTTGTGAAAACACAACATAGCAACTTTTGTGGCACACAGCTAAAGCATGCTTAAAAAGACATTCACAATATTAAGTAAAATTAAAAGTAAAGGAGAATAACTTTAAATAGACATTCACCCTAGACATTCTTAAAAGATAAGAAATTTAAATACAAAATTATTAAAAGAAAGAAGTTGAAAAATAAGAATAGATATCAATGAACTAGAAAACAAGCAAATGATTATAGGCAAAATTATGTCACTGAAATAATTAATAAAATTGACAAAACCTTGCCAGGACTGTACAGAAAAACAAAAGAGAAAATATAATTTACCAATATCAATACTGAAAGATGGTGTATTATTATACTTCCTACATTTGCTTAAATGATAATAAGAAAATAGTATGAATAATTTTATGCCCATACATTTGATAACATAGGTAATGTAGACAAATTCCTTGAAAAATAAAACTTACCAAGTTAATATGAAAAAATTGAAAACCTAAGTAACTGCACATTATTGAAACTGAACTGGTAATATAAAACTTTTACACAAAGAAAACCTAAGACATAGATAATTTCACTGGTAAATTTTATCAAATGTATGAGGAAGAAGTAACAGAGTTTACACAAAATATTTCCGATGGAAAGAGATGGTGGAGAACTACACAGCTCCTTTTTATGGTGCCAGCCTTCCTCTGGTGGCAAGTCTTGAACACATGACAAGGAAAGGGAACTATAGGTCAATGCCACTGAGGAATGCATTCACAAAAGGAATGACTTGATACTTGAAAATTAATTAATGCATTTCACCATATTAACAAATTAAGGAAAGCATAATTTCATCATCTTAGTATATGCAAAAAAAAAAACAACTGACAAATTTTCAAGATGCATTTATATTAAGAACTCTAAGCAAACTAGAAATAGAAGGAAATTTCTTCAGTTTAATGGAGGGCATCTACCAAATATTTATAGCTATTATTGCAGTAATAGTGATATCTTACCCTTATGTCCATTCTGACCACTACTTACTGATGTTATGTGGAAATTTCTAACTAATGCAAAAGGAAAGAAATAAAGGTAAAAAGCATAACAATCAAAAAAGAAGTAAAATATTATTTATCAATAACAGTTACACAGAAAATTGTAGGTAACTTAAAAAAAAACTTAGAACTAGTAAGTGAATTTTAAGAGGTTACAGGTTATGACACTAATTGACAAAAATCAACTTTATTGTTATGTGCTAGCTAGCAGAATCAACTGAAAAAATGAAATTAAAATTATAACTCTATGTACCAGCATTTTAAGCATATAACACACTTAAGTGAAAATTTAATGGAGACACATTATTGAAAATTTCTGATAAATTTAAGTGATTGGTATAATAGTCACTATAATTTTTTTAATTTAATTTTATTTTGTTATGTTAATCACCATACATTACATCATTAGTTTCTGATGTAGTGTTCCATGATACATTGTTTGCATATTACACCCAGTGCTCCATTCAATATGTGCCCACTTTAATACCCATCACTGGGCTAACCCATCCCCCACCCCTCTAGAACCCTCAATTTGTTTCTCAGAGTCTATACTCTCTCATGTTTCATCTCCCCCTCCGATTTCCCCCCTTTCATTTTTCCCTTCCTACTATCTTCTTCTGCTTCTTTTTTTTTTAACATATAATGTCCTATTTGTTTCAACAGTACAAGTCTGTGATTCGACAGTCTTACACAATTCACAGCACTCACCATAGCACATACCCTCCCCATTGTCTATCACCCAGCATCCACATCCCTCCCACCCCCCACCACTCCAGCAATCCTCAGTTTGTTTCCTGAGATTAAGAATTCCTCATATCAGTGAGATCATATGATACATGTCTTTCTCTGATTGACTTATTTCGCTTAGCATAATACTTCTAGTTCCATCCACATTGTTGCAAAAGGCAAGATTTCATTTTTTATGGCTGCATAATATTCCATTGTATATATATACCACATCTTCTTTATCCATTCATCTGTTGATGGACATCTTGGCTCTTTCCATAGTTTGGCTATTGTGGACATTGCTGCTATAAACATCGGGGTGCACGTACCCCTTCGGATCCCTACATTTGTGTCTTTGAGGTAAATACCCAGTAGTGCAATTGTTGGGTCGTAAGGTAGCTCTATTTTCAACTTTTTGAGGAGTTGAAAATAGAGGTTCCTCAAATAGTCACTATAATTTGACATTAGTAAGCTTAAGGTGCAGATGGCATGCTCTGGATCAGCCTATAAAAATGACAAATAGAGGTATACCTAAAAAGCTAACAGTGGAAATAGAATGAAGTCCTAAAACAACATTCCATCCCCTTGTAATAAGATAGGATAAGGAGAAACAGAGAACAAAACCAACACGACAAATAGACAAAAATTGGTAGATCTAAAGATGCTAATATCAGTGACCGCATACATACATGAAAATAGAATAAATACTCCTATGAGAAGTAGAGATTATCTAACTCTATACTAAAATCTGTAAGTATTCCTGAGGTAAATTAAAGAGGAGCTAAATATATGTAGAGATATACAACTTTCCTGAATTATAAGATCAGTACTTTTAAGGTATCATTTGTAGCCAACTTGATCTATAGACTTCACGAGTTCCATTCATAATCTCAGCAGTTTTATGTAAACATTAATTCTAACTACACCATTTTATGGAAAAACAAAAGGACATAGCATATCTAGAACAATTTTGAAAAAGAAGAACAAAGTTGTTAAGACTTCTATTACCTGATTTCAAGACTTATTTCAGTCTAAATAGTGAAGTGGGTACAGTATTGACATAACAGACTAGGGATTCCAGAAATAGATCAATTTATATAAAATCAATTTTTTTCTTGCATGAATGATAGAACGAACTTTCTTACAAATTGGATGGATTTATTATACGTTATATTTAATGGGAAAAATTAGCACTGACACCACACTCAGAAATAATTTGAGGTGCATTTTAGAAATAAACGTAATGTGTATTAACTATAAATCTTCCAATGGATAGGAAGAAAAAGGAAGAAAAGAGAGAGATTGCAAAAGTGAAAAAAGATGCCATCGTTAAGTCTGAAAGCACTCACATGGCACTTAAAATCTTTAGTCTGTGTACCGTCCTCATAATGAATATAAGAAAAATATATTCATAATTCGCAAATAATTCATTTCATGTAGCTTTTAAATGTTTGATTCAGATATTGCTGAGTGTAGTCAGTTTAATGCTTCATAGAGTAATATTAGCCAAGTCACTTCCTGGAACAGCTGCTATGGATAAAAAAGCTGCTGCTAAGAATTTTTAGTTTTTCCTATACTTCCTGTTGGCTTTTTTTGATGTGTGTATAAAATGTTCATATAGACAAATGCAAAATAAAAGGATGCCTAGCTTTGAATGTGGTTCAATACCTAACGAAATAAATATAAAAATACTTAATTTCTTAATTCCAAATAGTAGTTATTAGGAATAATTTTAACCCTGTGTTTATTTTGTTAAATAACTATTTTATTACTCATTACTTAAGAAATTTGCTGTGATGATACTGACTTTCCGATACTGAACACCACTCAGGATTATTCCCAATACTTCAATCTGGGATTGACTCACAAAGGCAGATAATGACTTTAACAGTTATGTCAACTATATCTGGATCGACAAATGCTCTTTGCCATCTGCCATCCATATGCCTAGACACTACTGAACTACTTTACTTGGACTTGATAACACCATCTCCTGAGAAATGAGGTTCTGTTGTACTTGGCAACTTGACAATGACAACAAAATTGACAAGATAGTGACTCTACCTCCCTTCCTATACGTGACAAGTTGCAGGATCTTTAAGGTGGTTATGTAAAGTTGAGTTAAAATTAAAATTATCAGTTTTTGCAGACAGCTAGGACGTTTAGATAGAGATGCACTATCAGTTGAGAAACCCTAATCTTAGAAAATCCGAAGTTATTTTGTTCATCTTTATAGAAGTTTCAATTGTAAAGAAGTACTTTTTTTACTGGCTTTCATCTTCCACTTGTCAAGGTTTGCCCCTTGGGTAATGACCTTCATCCATTTCCAGGCATATGCATGTGTTAGTATACAGCAGATGTTCACAGTATCTCATGCACTACACCAGGAAGCCCCAGAGTAGACAGCAAGAGAAATAGTCGTCGGCAGTTGTCCTCACAGGTTCTACACAGGTTTCAGTGTTCCCTTTCTTTCCCTCTTCCCACGTCCAGATTTTTTCCAGAGTGTTTGCGGGGTTGACCTGTAACAACTTGAAGCCTACTACCAGACAAAGGGGGAAGATCCTTCCACAAACTTCTTTATTAGCATACCTCCATGATCTACTGTGAGCAACTTTTCCTTGCTTCTTTAATTGTCATCTTTCAAATCTTACCCCCCCAGTTTACCCACAATTTGGGGGTTTAATTTCATAAAATGTCTTATTTCATATCACTCATAATAGTTGAATTGCCCTGACCAAACCCTAATGACAAAGATACTAATTATGAAATAGAGTAAAATGAAAATTTATCTGGTTTCTTGGTTGACCCATAATATAGAATATTATCTGGTAACTCCCAGATAATAAATAGTAATAAATGATTTATTAATTGGTTAATAAATAAACAGTATGATGTCTATCTACCCAGAATCCCACATAGTTGAGCAATGAGTTAGACAAAAAGAATAAAATATGTATTGGAGCAGAAGATTATGAAGAATGACATCACTGTACCAAAAATTTAGAGTCATTTCTGTTACATTAAATTTGGAAAGGAACAAAATGAAGGAGGTGAAAGGGCAGTTTGCTTTTCTCTCTGCTTTGAAGGAAAGTGTGCCTGGCTAAGTGGATGAGACCATAAAGAAAGTAAAAACAAATAAGGAATCCATTTGTATGCCTTGTCTAATGAAAAAGCACACACTTGGGGTGTCCAGACATGGATAACTGAAAGACGGCATGAGGATTTATCTGAGAACAAGTGGCAAAAAAGAAAAAATCCAGTTTAGCAGTGGCTTTCCCTAGTGGCAGACACTGATAAAACACATAACTCTGGGGATGGCATGCAGAAAGCCTAGCCAAAATTTTATTCTGAAGGCTCTCTATTACAGCCTTCTCAAATTTTAATGGGTATATGCATCACCTTGGGTTCTTGTTAAAATACATATTCAGTAGTCAGTAGACCTGGGATATGACCTGGGTTTCTGCACCTCTACAAGTTCTTAGGTGATGCAATGCAATAGGTCTGCCAATAGCATATTGTTTAACAAGGATCTTATAAAAATTAGTTGTAACCAAGAGAAGAAGCAGCATATTATTAAAAAGGAGATGTATGGATAACCAAATACAATCAAATGAGTCAACAAAGTATAGAAAGATGACATTTTACTAAATAAATATGGCAATTTTAAATCCTTTTATAGATTGATTATAATCAGTCACAAATTTTAATGAAATATATCACAAAACAAGCAATAGAATGTAAAATATCTTAAAATATTAAGAAGAAGACAAAACAAGGAAAGACCAAGGCTGAATATCCTCTCATCAGAAGATATTATGTTACCTAAAAGAATACATTTCTTCTTAGATGGAACTACTGTATATTATAAGAAAGTCAATCATTCTCATTTAATTTATAATATTAATTCTAACCAAAGTCAGTGAGGTTTTCAGAGACTCAGTCAAGAAGATTTAAATAACACTTGGAACAAAAAAAATTAAAAAGAAGTTTTAAAAAGAAGATTAATAAGGAAAATTAAGCATGCATTAAAATTTACACAGTATAAAATAATTAAACTATCTATACTAACACAGGAATAGATAGATAAATTGAACATAGTAAAAAATCCATAAAGAGATGCAGATACATATTAGGAAACGGAATAGGATAAAGGTGACATTAAAAACTGCATGTAAAAAGAAGTTATTTAATAAATAATGTTAGTAGTAGTAATGTATAATTTTTAATCACTATGCTTACATATGCCAACAGAAAGCCCAAGTTTATTAAACATTTTTGAGTATAAATTAAATTGTACTAATTTTAATAAAAATAATAAACTGAAAATGTATAATTTCATAAGGATGTGAAAAAATTTTAAACATGACAATTAAAAACAACCATAAGAAAAAAAATGTTAGATCTACTTCTATTAATAACAGCAAAAACAATAGACCTCCATAGCATAATCATCATTAGTAGAAAGGAAAAGACAAATGACTGATGTATAAAATTTTCTCCAAAGAATTTATATTATTAAATATAAAAGTATGTCTCAGTGGCAATGGGAAATTAACACTTTGAGAGTAAAACACTTTAAGAGAAAAATATATGTAAGCAATAAAAATTTAAAAATAATGCAAAATCACTTCAAATAAACAATACAGTGAAAAACCAACTTATTCTGCATTTTTCCAAGTTAAATTGTCAGAGTTAAAAATTATTTAAAAGCTTAGATCACCGAGTTTGTAGATAAGCAGGTAAACTCATAAACGACTTAGGAAGTGTCAGTTGGCACAACCATTCTGGAAGGGAAGGAAAAACTAACAACATTCTTAGCATTTAAAATGTATATATAGCACCTGAGACAGCTTATCCACACCCAGAAACCGAGTACGAAGATTTGGCAGCAAGAGTATTTACTTGAAATATTTATAATAGCAAGAAAATGCTAAAAAATGCTCCCACCAATAATTCAATGATTGAAAAATACAGACATAGTATTAGAGTTGAATTTTCTTCAGTGTAAAAAAAAAAAGGTTGCCTAGTGTATATTTGAACAGAAAAAAAAAAGGTTTTGAAACATTATGTGGGTCAAGGTTGTATAATAGACTCAGTTAAAATATTGATCCATATTCACTTATTCTGGCCAACAACTCTTCCCCGCCAAATACCATGGCCCTCAACACTCACCTTGCTTTCCAGCTGGAGCTGGACTGAAGGTAGATCACCAAGCCCAGATTATTGCACTGGTTGGACTGGACCTGTGGAGACCTTAGCTGTGCACTGGCTGGACAGTCCGGGTAACCCACCAAATATGTCTGAAGGAATTAACCCTTCATATGTGTTAACTCTGATGATCTCTGAAGGTGGGGGGTGGCATGGAGATATTGGGTAAATTCTTCTCTTTATTTGTGCCCCTGTCCCCTCACGCTGTTTTGAGAATCTCTAGGTTTCAAACAGGCTTTCTGAACACCTTATGTAAAACAAAGCAATTGGGTGTAATTTCTTATGAAGCATTGAACAGATGCTAATGCTCTCTCATGTACATGTTTTCCCTACATCCCTGTTATATTCCCCCTTCCCCATTTTCCCTCAAGCTTGCCTCTCTGGGAGTTCACTCCCCAAAAGAGCTTAAGCCTTATTTTGGCTTAATATTACATATGTATAATATGTGAATTAGTATTATATATCATAATACCATATATAATGTGTAATATATACAATATATAATACATATATTACCATCACCTAGGTATAATGACTATTTTAATTGTATTTACCGATCAGCTACTACTATGCCAACACTCAGCTAAGCACTTTTACATGCATTTTTTTCCACATTTAATCCTCTAAACCATTACATGAGCTAGATGGTATTATTATCCTAATTTTACAGATGTAAACAGTAAAGCAGAGGTAGATACTTTGACATCAGGTAGCTAGTAATGGAGTTATACAGCTCATATGCAAAGTGTATTCTTAGCTTCTATACTATCTAACAATTTGTGAAGGTGAAAATACACATTTCTAACATTCCTACAATAGTTGCAATTACTTATGTAATAAAAACATGTGAAATAATAGCTAGTTCAGTAAATAGCTAGTTCAGAGGTAATTAGTGGTAGAAAACCCTTAGGAAGCATGTGGCCCTACTACATCATTTTACAGATAGTCACTGAAAGACTGAAAACTAAGAATTTTTCTTGGCCTCTTTTATCTGGATCAAAGTGGATGCCTCAGAATCATAGGTGATAGGCCCGCCCCAATTTAGAAAGGAGGAAATGTCAATTGGAAAATATCCATCGCTCATGATAACTTCCCAGAAATAACAATGTTAAATAACATTGTTTTCTACTTTAGGTAAATCAAAAATGGTTGTACTTGCAAAGTAATGGTGATACATAATATGAATAGTGTACTCTATAAAATATAAAACCAATTTAAATATAAAATATATTTATCTCTTAAAATATGCTATCATTTATTGCACATAACTCTTATGGCATATTTCAAATATATGAGTACAGACAATACTTGCACATGCTCATGTGTATCCAAATTGAGCTATGTTAAATCCTCATATGTTGTCATTTGTTTTCAGAGTTTTTAATGAAATAAAACATTATATAGTTGAAATTTCCTATGAACCTTTCCTCTCTACCTGCCTTTCCTAGAATTAGTTAAAAAGTAGTTAAAATTATTGCACTCTTGAGTGATAAGAATTCTGTAAAATGGGGGCGCCTGGGTGGCTCAGTCGTTAAGCATCTGCCTTCGGCTCAGGTCATGATCCCAGGGTCGTAGGATCGAGCCTCACGTCGGGCTCCCTGCTCTGTGGGAAGCCTCCTTCTCCCTCTCCCACTCCCCCTGCTTGTGTTCCCTCTCTCGCTGTGTCTCTCTCTGTCAAATAAATAAATAAATTCTTAAAAAAAAGAAAAGAATTCTGTAAAATGATCTAGAGCTGGATGGTGACTAGATTTTAACAATTAAATTTGTTATATCAATTTTCATCAAGTTATTAAGATTTTATATTTATTCTAGAGTAAGTTTTGGTAAGTAACATTTTTTTCTGGGAAATTGGATATTCTTTCTATGCTTTGCAAAGTTGTTGGTTTAGAGCTTTATTTAAATTTTTAATGTTTTATCCTAAAAGGTGTTCAGTATAAGGAATTCTCTCAGAAGGAAAGCATCTATGCACCCACCAAGTAAGTCAAGAAACATACCATCACTCTAAACTTTAAGCACAGTACAATATCAGTATTAGAGCACTGATAATTTAAGGTATTAAAACAAATAGATTGGTATCATGAAAATTATGCTTCATATTGAACAAAAATAAAATGAGAACATAAAATAATAGGAAAAAACTCCAATTAATAAGAAAGATCTCAGGGTGCCTGGGGTGGGGAGAAGCAGACTTTCCACTGAGCAGAGAGCCCAACGCAGGGCTTGATCCCAGGAGATGGTGACGAGCAGAAGGCAGACACTTAACTGACTGAGCCACCCAGGCATACCTCTATAAATACTTCTTGCCAGAACTATTTAACTCATATTTAATCAAACCTTAAAAATGGCCAGTATACAGAAAATAGTAATTAATAGAAAAAGTTAAAAAGCAAATAAATATATAAACAGACAAATACAGATTGTGAAACGTATACTGTAAAACTCCACTGACCTCTTCTCAAAAAAGTCACTTCGTGGGAGGATGAAGATGATAGAACTATTCTAAATTAAAAGAGGCCAAGGAGCTATAAAATCCAAATATAATTCTTGAAACTTGATATGATCTTTTAATGAAGAAGCAGTTATAGAAGGTATTTGGTGGAAAAAGACAAGGGGAGTTTAAATATGCAATGGATTTTACATTTTAGGGAATGATTTTATATTTCCTAATCTGTGATGAATAACCTTTAGAAGATGGATGCTGAGTTATAAAGTGTCATTGTTATTTATGTTACTTTGAATTTTTCAGCTATAGAAATATAGGTGAAAGATTGAAAGAAACACAGAGACATGGAAAGTAATTTATGGAATATGTTAATAATTGTTGAAATTCTATGCCCATAACAGGTTTTTGCTGCACAAACTTTTGAACTTTTCTGTATACTTGAATTTTCCCAGTAAAACATTGAAAAATATTGCTTCTCTGTGATCTCTTTTTTCTCTTCTCGTCTGTCTTTTAGCAATATCTCCAATTTTTCCATTTAATCATTTATGTTTTTTAAACTCTTACTTTCAGTGTTTTCTCTGTTAGTTTCTCAGTAATTTATTCAGCTCTATCATTTCTTTATTTTAAAGATTTTATTTATTTATTTGAGAGAGAGAATGAGATAGAAAGAGAGAGCATGAGAGGGAGGAGGGTCAGAGGGACAAGCAGACTCCCTGCTGAGCAGGGAGCCCCATGCGGGACTCGATCCCGGGACTCCAGGATCATGACCTGAGTGGAAGGCAGTCGCCTAACCAACTGAGCCACCCAGGCACCCTCAGCTCTATCATTTCATCCATCATTTATTTTTTAGTTTTAATGACTGTGTGTTTTTCTTTACTGAATTTTTATTGGATAATTTTCCAATTAAGTCTGCAATATTTTTAATTGGGGTTTATTCTATTCACTTATTTTCTTAGTCTGTATTTTTTAAAAAATAAGCATATTTTATGATACCTACTTATAGTCCATTAATATCTTAAATTCTCAAATTTCTAATCTAGTTTTATAAAAGACTTATAGTTTATAGTAAAAAAATTAAATATATGCATTTTCAGATACCATGATTTTATATGTAGAAATTCCTGAGGAATTTATGTTTGAATTATTAAGTTAATGAAGTAAGGTCATAGGGCAGAGGACAATACACTAAATAGTTTGAATTTCCATATATTACAACCAAAAAATTGGAAACTGGAACAAAAATAAACTACTTAAAAAATAAAATATCTAGAAATATATATATATGTATATATATATATATATATACATATTAATGTGAGGAGATCTGTCCTCTAAAAATTGCAAACATTGTTAAGAGAAATTAAAAAGATCTAAATGAGCTAAATAAATGATGAATGCCATATTCATTGATTAGAAGACTCAGTACTTTTAGTGTCAGTTCTCACCTAAGCAATCTATAAATTTGAACACAATTCAATACAAACCTTCAGAACCTTTTCCTTTTTATAATTCAACAATCTATTTTTTCAAAGATTTTTATTTATTTATTTGACAGAGGGAGAGAGAGAGAGCACAAGCAGGGGGAGCGGCAGGTAGAGGGAGAAGCAGGCTCCCCGCAGAGCAGGGAGACTGACGCGGGGCTTGATCCCACCTGAGCCGAAAGCAGACACTTAACTGACTGAGCCATCCCGGTGCCCTTTAAATCAACAATCTAATTCTAAAATTAAAATGGAAACACAAAGGAGGTATAATATATAAATGTTCTGAAAATAAAAGAACAAAGAAAACTTACCTAAGTTAGTTTCAATAATTACAATAACATGACAGTAATTGAGACAGTGTGTTATTGTTGCAAGGATAGGCAAAATAGATATTGGGAAAAATTAAGTGCCCAGATACAGACAAGAAATGAAAGGAATAGAGAAATTTTCTCATAAATATATGATGAAGAGACTAAGATAAAAATAATTTTTTGTATCTTATAATTCTGTCCATTTGCAGGTAAGTATCTGCTTTCTAGATGGCAGGAAGCAAAAACTTCAAGCCAGTTAAGAGTCACACCTGAAAATGGCACACTGTCACTTCAGTTTTTTTCTATTGGTCAAAGCAGTCACAGGACCAGCCTGGATTCAAAAGGATGTGGGAATAAACTCCATCTCTTGATGAGGTAGTGGCAAAATTATAGTGCAAAATGTAGGTTGGAAGATGTTAAATCTATCTTTGGAAAATACAAGTTGTCACGCTCCAGAGCATGGGTGAATCTCAAAAAAACAAGTGTTCTGCTAAAGAAAGTCATCAGTTGACACCTTGAACAAGACACGAACTGGAAATGGGTATGAGGACTTTTTTGTGATAATGGAAACATTCTATGTCATGATTGGGGTGTTAATTGCATGGGTTTATATATTTGTCAAAACTCATCTGTAGCTTATACTAACTATATATAAATTTAGTGGCTTAAAGCACAAACCACTTATTATTTTTCATGATTCTCTGGGCAGAGCTGACTACATAATTTGCAGGGTTTAGTGTAAATGGAAAATGTGGATCCCCTTCTTCAAAAACCTGATGGGGTAGAGAAATTATTAAAGGTACTAAATGTAAAACTATTTTTTCTTTCTTCTTAGATGTTTTCTCTCATGACCTGTCATGGTGGTTTTTAATTTTTGTTTTAATTTAATGTCATTCCTCTTTGGCAGTGGATACTCACTGGTATGAACCTCACAGGGGCTGGGAGACACATTATGTGGCATGTGGGCATGGCTCAATGGCTGCAAGATTCCCTCTCCTGTCAACTACTAGAGAAATGCAAGGTGTTCCTACTGAAGATAAGGAAACTTATCTTCCCATACTATGGGCTTGCTACCCCCACCCCTGGCAGATAGATAACTCCCAAAGGACTGCAACCTGGATCAAAGTTGAGCCAAAGTCTTGCCCACCTAGAAACTGCATGGCATTGCGCCCAGAGCAGGCAACTACCATGCCCCACCCTGAGATGCTAAAGTATTACACACACTAGACCTAGTGCTTGCACCCAAAACATTGAAGGCAGCAGTGGTCACTGGGCAGGGGCAGGGAGAGAAGGCCAGGCAGGAAAGGAAGGCAAGGGGGAGTTGCAAGCACTAAGAGAAAGAAGAAAAACTGTTGATAATCTGTCCCAGGAAGGCCAGGAGGCTGTGGGTGGCAGGACTCTGTGTGAACCAAGAATCCAAGCCCTCCTGCATGCTCTGTTGTCCCATGGGAATTTACTTACAAACCACAAATTCAAAGATACAATTATGAGGAATTTCAAGACAGTAACCACGAAATATTAAACCCCAAGAATAAGATTCTTAACCTTTTACCATCACAGAGCTCTGTACAGTGACACACTCATGAAGCCATCTACCTGTATGTCACCATGGAGGTTATGATATGGATCAACTCAACCAATACTTGAGGTCAGCTGGAGTCCTGGCTTGAACCAGATGTCTAAGATGACAATGCTCACATACCTGGTAGTTGGTTAGGTTTCAGCCAGCAGAAAGGAGATGACTTGACCAACATGTTGATCATCATCCAACAAGCTAGACTTGCCTCCTCATGGCTGAGAGTTTAACTAAACTACTCCATTATATTGCATGCCTCACATAACAGCCTACAAAGTCACAAGCCACTTCCTGATGTGACTTCTCTTATACCCTGGTGATGAGCACTCTCTCCTGCACCCCAGCTCCTTCTCTTTGTTCATCCTTTAAGTAAGGCCCTCTTGGAACTTGCCAAAACTGCACTCTTTTTGGTTCGAGTTGACAATCTGGCCTTAGCCCACAAAAGCCAAAAGCACTCCACCACTCTCAGATACTAATAAAGACATACGTCCCAGGTGCTGCTGCTGGCTCTCTGCCTGCATCCTACCCTGAACTTCTAAATGGACCCTGCAGGCAGCCATGTACTTCCTCTAGGACCTGTGAGCAATAAACTTCTATTTTAATTTTCCCTTGTGGTCTTTGTTGATCCAGGGTTCACCATCTGACACTCTGGGGCTCTACTTAACAAATGCTAATTTAACAAAAGTCACAATTCTCACAATTGTGGTTTGAGGATTCCCAAAAGCGACCAGCAAGCAAGTCCCAGGCAAAAGCACTTTTCAAAGCTCTACTTGTATCTCATGTTGCAATATCCCAAGGCCAACCCAGAGTCAATGTAGGACCATATTTGCAAAAGACTTGGTTACAGGGAGTGGGATAATTTGCAGTCATTTACCAAGCCCATTCAATGGTGTACTTCAGATCTGTGCTTTTTCCATATATAAGTTATATAACCATAAAATCAATTAATTAAAAAATGAAAACGATCTAGTAGAACACAAAGTTCAACAGCTTCTAGGGGAGGAGGGGGTTACTTTAGCTCAAGTGGGATAATTTGGTTTCGAAATGACTCTTCTATGAGTTTTTAATTTTTCTTTTGTTGTTTTCTTGTAAGTGCAGTTGCAAATTTTTCTTTTGTATAAATATACATACATATGTATTTGTTTAGCCAGCTTTTCCCCTTAAATTTGATTATTTGTTGCAAAATGACAAACAGCTTATGACTCAATCTTACAATGATGTATCCCTTCTGCCAAGAGTATATATCTATGAAAATAAAACATGCATTTCCAATATGAAGTGCTCATATATGTAATGTCAGTATCATTTCAGGCTTAATTTAATGAATTTAACGTAATTTAAATTTCAATGAATTACAGCATTTTATGAATGACTAAATTGCATTTGCCCCAGCATGCAAGCCTTGTAAGGGACATACATGTCCTATCTTTTTTATGTGATAATTCTTTTAAATTATTGTTCAGTTAAGCAAAGGGAATAATTAGGATTTCAATTATTTTAAATTCCCAAATATTCTATTCAGTTCCAAACCATTTCAATTAAGTACCATTTCCTTTGATAGAAAAAGCATCTTTTCATAAATTCAAGTGGCTTTTCTTCAAGGCCATACTTTCTTCCATTATATTATAGTCCTTTGTAAAACATAGTAACAAAGGCCTTTTTAAAGGTCATAAAATTATATCAAGAGCCACCCTCTGTCAATTTTGTATTGCTGCTCCTAAAAGAAATTCGATCGTACTTACTACAATTCTCCTTTTACGAATTCCTGCTGACCAAAAATGAATTACGTACCTAACTTTTAGGTCATAATGGCAGACACTCACGTGCTCGGTGGCCTTGAGATCTTGACATTTACAATGTGAAAGCTACTCGAATTTAACCCATTGCACATCATATTTTCCTCATTTTTCTTCTAATGGTATATTCTTCTTTTCCATTTTTAAGCTTTCAAGTTATAACTTACGAACTTTCTACTTATTGTGCCTCAATTCCAATGTGCCTTTTGCATGTTTTATACATGTTTTACATGTTTTAGTCTTCTCTGTATCACTGCATTCTGAATTCCACCAAATAATTAGTTGGAGGATATTAATTTTCTCTCCTAAGATAAGCCAAATTTTCAAATCATGAATGTAGAATATACTTCTCTATTCTTTCTCTCTAGAAATCTGTTATTTTTCATCTATCTATTTTGGCTGCAGTTCATCAATTTTAGGAGGGATGCTGTCCACACTTTAATGCCTCGGAAATTGAGTTGTGGCTTTAGGTGATGTCACCTCACAATTACTGCTGTTGTCATGACATGATTGTCTCTGCCTCTGGGTGTGCAAAAACTGATCATTTTGTCATAATTTTGTCTCTTCAATTGCATATTTGAAACTAAAAGTTTAGGTTTAATTGTCATATAATCTCCAAACCAGATCACTGTAGATTCAGCATTGTAACAGATACTCATCGTGTATATATACATATATGTATAAAATCCAAGCATGGAAGTATAAGTTTGCTAATACTGAAGCAAGAAATTTTCACTGGAGAAGTGATGAAAATTCCCTATCTCTTACAAAATGGCAACTAAGTGCTTTATATTATCTAAGAAAAGAAGGGATCTATGAGTAGATGGAGTTTTTCTATATTTTATTTACTGAGTTACAACAACAACAACAAAATGATTATCTTTCACATCAGAATGAAACATCAGGGTAATTATAATTATAGATATTTTTAAAGATTTTATTTATTTATTTAACAGAGAGAGACACAGCGAGAGAGATAGAGCACAAGCAGGGGGAGTGGGAGAGGGAGAAGCAGGCTTCCCACGGAGCAGGGAGCCCGATGCGGGGCTCAATCCCAGGACCCCGGGATCATGACCTGAGCCGAAGGCAGATGATTAACGACTGAGCCACCCAGGCACCCCTATAATTATATTTCAAAATAATAATAAATTTTAGAATATATTTGTATCCCAGGGGAAGAACTTGATAGAGGAAAAGAAATTGGTTATATAGAAAGAAAAAAAAAAGAGAGAATAATTGCAGAAAATGAATTCTTGAGAAGGTGAGAGGTGATAATCTATGGCTAGAAGTCAAAGCCCTGGCCTTACTATGTAATTCTAGATTTTCCAAGGTTGGTGAAAAGTGCAAGTAACATTCATTTGTTTAACTGTGTATTGAACATTTCTTTTGTTTGTTTGTTTGTTTTGAACGTTTCTTATGTGCAAGACCTAGGCTGTGCATGGGAACTTGTGCTGGGACATGGAAAAAGAACAGAACAGATACTCCTGCCAATGAAGGAGCAAACTATTAGAAAAACTGCCAGCTTTGAAAAATATAATTAAACACTGTCATGGATGAAGTTGTATGCCCCCAAAATTATGTTGAAGTCCTAATCCCCATCCCCATAACCATGAATGTGACATTATTTGGAAATAGAGTCATTGCAGGAATATTTAAGTCGAAATCATACTGAATTAGAGTGGGCCCTCATCTAAAATGACTTAGGCCCTTAGAAGAGAAGAGACAGACGTAGAAACACCCAAGAAAGGATGGCCACATAACAGCGGAGGCAGATTTTGGAGTGATGCATCTACAAGCCAAGGAACACCAACGATTGCAGACAAATACCAGAAGCTACAAGAGACAGTGACGGATTCTCTTTCTCCTCTCAGAGTTTCAGAGAAATCTTCATCCTGCAGACACATTGACTTCAGAACACTAAGTTCAGAACTGTGAGATAATAAATTTCTGTTGTTTTAAGCCACCCAGTAATTGACAGTGTAAAAAACTAATCCATACTTTTGTAAGTGATATGGAGAAAAGGTACAAGTGCACAAGGGAGTGTGTACAAGGGAAACTTAAAAGATCTGTGGATCACAAAAGGCTTCTTTGAGCAATAGCGGGCAGAGAGAATATTCTAGGCAAACAGGAGTATGTATACAGGGGCACTAATAAAGAAGTCGTTATATGTGAGGAAGCACAGGAAAGTCCATGTGGTTATAGTTATGTATTAATGATGCTATGGCCTGAATGTTTGTGTTGCCTCCAAAATTCATATATTGAATTCCTAATCACCAATGTGATGGTATTAGGAGGTAGGACCTTAGGAGGGTGATTAGATCATGAGGTGGAGTCTTCAAGAATGGGATTGGTGCTCTTATAAAAGAGATCGCAGAGGGGGTGCCTGGGTGGCTTAGTTGGTTAAGGGGCCGGCTTTTGGTTTCAGCTCAGGTCATGATCTCAGGGTCCTGGGATCAAGCCCAGAGTCCAAGTCTGGCTCCATGCTCAACAGGGAGTCTGCGTAAGGATTCTCTCTCTCCATCTCCCTCTGCTCCTGCCCTCTCTTGTGCACACACACTCTCTCTCTCTCAAATAATAAATAAATACATCTTAAAAATAAATGAGAGATTCCAGAGACCTCTGTTACCACTTTCACCATGTAAAAATATTGCAGGAAGACAACAGTCTGCACCTAAAGGTGGTTGTCACCAGCAGACGCTTAACTGACTAAGCCACCCAGGCACCCCCAGGCTGAGGCTTTTAAAGCAGTCATTGTTTCTACTAGTTCCCACCTTGCTTGATACAGGTGCCAAAAAGGAAGAAACTCAGTCCTTAATGACTGATTGGATGACAGTGGCCCCAAAGAAATGACTACTCATAAAATAATGTTGAATTTTTTGTACCAGAAAAATTTCAGGTTACATTTGTATAAGTCTTGAGTTTTTCCCAACTGATACATTGATAGAGTGCCATTTGTAAATTAGTACAACTGTCTGGTGGGTAATTTGATGATAAGTTTCATGATCCTTACAAAGGTATATCTACTTTTAATAGCTCTTAACTAAAGCAAAATATAGTCCTTCTTTAAGGGCTTACATATAGATTGTTCACAACATGGCTATTTACCCAAAAGAATAAGTTGGAAACAACATAATTGCCCTAAATTTGGAAATAAAATCAAAATTACAATACATTTATATAAAATAATCTTCTGCAACCAAGGAAACCATGCCTTGGAGTACTGAAGAATAACTTTTCAGCCATCAAAATATAATAAATAAAAACAAGATATAGCACTATATATTATATTTTTCATTTTTGTAAGGAAGGAAAAGGGGATGTCCGTGAAAATTTTAAGCATCTGTGTCAAGGTGGTGATATTATGCATACATGCATTTTATATATCTACATGGTAAACATATTTTCTGTAAGTAGCATGATCCAAAGAGTTTCATTAAAATTTTTTACTATTTTAGTGGTTTCAAATTTAATGTCACTTATAAGTGCATTTTGGCTTCCATAAGCCAAACCATAATCATAATTTAAAATTAGAACTGTTGGGTAGAAAGTTTTCCAGTAATAATGTAAATATTAAAAAGTGATCTGAATTGTGTATAAACAATTATATACTGGATACTTATTATCATCATGCTGATACTGTTAATATATAAAATAGAACTGGTACTGATACTATTAATATATAAAATAGAACAATGAACAGCATTTCCTTAACACATGTTTAGAAAATATACTTTTTTAATAAAAAAACAAAATCTTGGGGCCCCTGGGTGGCTCAGTCAGTTAAGTGTCCAACTCTTGATCTCAGCTCAGGTCTTAATATGAGGGTGTTGGTTCTAGCCCCATGTTGGTCTCCACACTGGGCATAGACCCTACTAAAAAAAAAAAAAAAAAAAAATCTTGAGCAACCCCAAAGGGAAAATATGTTTTCTTAAATGCATCATTTCAAAGGCCTTTTAAACTAATTCACAAAATATCAAAGAATACATTTAAGCTAGAGGGAAAAAAAATGTACAATGCATGTGGTTTTACCAAGATAAGACTTTCTGTCCCTGTGTGAAATACCTGTATGAGGCAAACTGACTCCTCCTTTGGGCGAGTCATTATCTCTGTACTATTTGATTTCCAAAAGTATGTATTTTCCTCTTTGATTAGATTTTTAAAGACAATTCTCCACAGTCAGTAGACTTGCTGACAGCACAGTGCTTATCACATAGTTGCTGTTTAATATTTATTATACTAATAAATATATTAATTAATGCCATTAAAAAATTCAGCTAAATCTCCAAAATTAGTGAGAGACATATTTCCTACCTTGTAACTAAAGCCATGTTATATGCAATCATATATTAAAATGTGCATATTTTTTAAAAAGTTTACTACATTTTAGCTTCCACTGTATGGTTATAATTTCTGTAGTGCAAGAGAGATGTAATCAGAGACATCTGATTTTAGACAGTTGTACAGATGGGAGACAATTTGACCACAGGCTAAAGGGCCAGAGGGTAGAAGGAAAAATTAGCATTTAGAAATAGAGCAGCATCTTGGTGATTGATGATCATGCACTTGGGGAAGTTCACAGCATCGTAGCAAGTAGAGAATATAATTCCTTTAAAAGCAGGAACTGTCCTATGCCATTCTGCACTTCCAGTTCCTATGTCAGCAATCTTTACAGAGTAAATGTGATATAAATTTTTGTTAAAACCAATAAATAAATGACATTGAACAATTATATAGCTCAAGCAAACAAATGAACTGTACAATATAAATCTTTCAAATATAGCCAATCACCTGTAATCTTACCAAAATTTCAAATAATTTTAGTTAAGTAGCACTTAAATTCAAGTTTAGTGGACTTTTTATAAATTGAATCCCTCTAAACATTTCATATTTTTCTTTTCTCTCTAGCTTGAGAGGTATTGATTTAGAGAAGCCTCACTGACAGCATAATAAAAGAATATTCAACTTAAATGAGTGAAACCAGATTTTAATTATATTTATTTTTGCTTAAAGGAAAAACAACACAGAATTTGTGAATTGGGCTTGGTCACAGTTACGCTAGTATGAATATTAGCTCTATAAGTTACATATTAGTTATATAAGTATGAAAAGTATTTGCTCTTGAACAAAATCTCTCAGATAGTTCTTCAACCAGATTAAATAGTCCTTGGAGTAGATAAATGTCGTACACCTCTGAATCATTCACGGTATTGATGACTGACTAATACAAGTAATAAGTACCACTAGGTACCTGTTATTTTTTATTGGTGCAAATTTGATCTTTACTAGAATTAAAGATGTGTGAAACTCAACTGTGACTGTGCTATAGAGTTCCTGTTCTTAACCTAGTCAAAGTTTATCAGTCAAGGCAGAGGTTTTATGTAGATAATGGATATAAGATGTATTCTTAAATAAACATGTTTGTTCGCATAAAAAATAACAATCATGTGTGATTTATGTATCTGGTACCTTCAAAAGTTGGTTCAATAATCATGCAACTAAAACCAGCTAAAAGAGCAAAGGATTTCAAAAGACCTTTTTTCTATTCCTTAAATCAGGATTCTTGTCCTATTACTTTCTGCTTGTATCAATATTCTTTCCTCTCCATGTCGGCTTAATCCTCAAACTGGCTTCCCTCAAAGAAGCAAATGGTCTCAGGAGATCCAGGTTTCAAGTTACATATCACATCATGAAAAAAGAAATGTCAATGTTCCCAGCAAGTTATCTGAAATTCAAGTACATTGAACCAAACCTGAACCACTTCCTGTGCCTAGGCTAATGTCACCCAGACATTTTTCTAGGCTTGGGATATAGGAACAAATCAATGGTGGCAAGAGGCATAGGACTGTCACAAATGATTTAAATCATAAAGGGAATAGTTATGTCTATTCACACCACGTGCTTACACAATAGGTGAAGGGTGGAAAGAACGTTACAGAGAAACCTCAAGATCCACTACAGCGTTCAGAAGTAACGGGTGAGATAATGGGAAGACTCTAGTGTTTGTGTGTATACATATATAATTATTTAATGAGGAACACTGCAGAGCTAGCAGGTTTTCTTTTTAAAGATTTTATTTATTTATTTGACAGACAGAAAGAGAGACAGCTAGAGAGGGAACACGAGCAGGGGGAGTGGGAGAGGGAGAAGCAGGCTTCCCGGCCAAGCAGGGAGCCCGATGCGGAGCTAGATCCCAGGACCCCGGGATCATTACCTGAGCCGAAGGCAGACGCTTAACGACTGAGCCACCCAGGCGCACCGAGCTAGCAGATTTTAAAATTAATATCGGTGAGGTAATTATGCCCTGTGTGCATGGATCCATATTATTGCCATGATGTAGCCTCAACTGACTAAAACCTGAAGATAATAAGATTATATGGTTGGGGGAAGTAGGGGGCTACTTTATTTGGAGGAAGGACTGTCAAGCTACTAGAAAGCATCACTCTTTCCTCACTCTACTTTTAACATTTGGACTTATTGTTGAGTAAGCATTTCAATTATTATCATTTTAAGAGTGGCATTTTACTACTGGTACAGTAAAATTTCCTGCTTATGATTTGCTCAATGAAAATTATGTGAAATTTATGAAGAAAATAACATTTTCAACATAAATATTATGTTGAAATAAATTTATACACATAATTTATAAAAATATACACATAAATATTATGTTAAAATAAATTAATTCTTATTTTATATGCAATTTACCTTTATTTTCATCTTCAATATTTCCTTTCATCGAGAAGCTATGCAATACAAGATTAATGCCCTATAATCCTGGTCTCATTGTTTTATCACAGGAAATCACAAAATAAAGTTCATCCCTAACAAAGGATTCTTCTTTAGTAAATGTTACACAGAAAGAAAAAAAAAAGCATGGTTCACAGAATTGAAATTGATACCGATAATGATAAACAGTTGTGTGATTGGGGCACCTGGCTGGGCTCAGTCTTCAGGCCTCTGCCTTCGGTTCAGGTCGTGATCCCGGGGTCCTGGGATCAAGCCCCGCATCGGGCTCCCTGCTCGGTGGGAAGCCTGCTTCTCCCTCTCCCTCTCCCCCTGCTTGTGTTCCCTCTCTTGCTGTCTTTCTCTGTCAAATAAATAAATATAATCTTAAAAAAAAAAAAACAACAGTTGTGTAATTAGCAGTTGAGTGAGAAGAGCATAGGTATTAAGTTATCTGAATAGGCTGTTTTTGTTGTTGTTGTTGTTTAAGATTTTACTCTTAAGTAATCTCTACACCCAAAGTGGAACTGGAATTCACAACCCCGAGATCAAGAGTCGATGCTTTACCCACTGAGCCAGCCTATCCCCTGAATAGGTTGGTTTTATAATTCAAACTATTTAACTATAAAAATGAAATGATTGGTTGCATACATCAGTTACTCTCTCTTTCAAGTTTCACTTTCATTGATAATTCTAGAAATGAACTGAATAGTGAATTATTAATTTAAAAAAAGAGGCAATAGAAACTGTCTCCAAGGAAGTCCAGACATTAGACTTACTCAAACAAGCTTTAAATCAGCTTTTAAATGTCTTATTGTATTAGTTAGGACTTCTAGTTCAGTGTTGAAAAGGAGTGATGAAAGGGGACACACTTGCCTTGTTGATCTTAGTGGAAAATGTTTGAGTTTCTCACCATTAGGTATGATGTTAGCTGTAGGTTTTTTGATAGATATTTTTTATCACATTGAGGAAGTTCCTTTGTATTCCTACTTTATTGTATGTTTTCATGTATGGGTTGTGGATTTTCTCAAATGCTTTCTCTGCATTTATTTATTTGATCATGTGAGTTTTCTTTTTTAGCCTGTTAATGTGATAGATTACATTAATTCATTTCCAAATGTTAAACCAGCTTTGCATATCTGCAAGAACCAATTGGTTGTGGTCTATAATTCTTTTATACATTATTGGATTCAATTTGCTAATGTTTTGTTGAGGATTTTTGCATCTAAGTTCATGAGAGTTATTGGTATGTAGTTTTCTTTTCTTGTAATGTCTTTGCCTGGTTTTGCTATTGGGATAATGCTGGCCTCACAGTATGAGAAAGTATTCTCTCTGCTTCTATCTTCTGAAAGAAATTGTAGAGAATTGGTATAATTTCTTCCTTAAATATTTGGTGGAATTCACTAGTGAACCCATGTGGGTCTGATGCTTTCTGTTATGAGGTTATTAATTATTTTTTAAAGATTTTATTTATTTATTTGACAGAGAGAGACACAGCTAGAGAGGGAACACAAGCAGGGGGAGTGGGAGAGGGAGAAGCAGCCTTCCCGCCGAGCAGGGAGCCCAATACAGGGCTCAATCCCAGGACCCTGAGATCATGACCTGAGCTGAAGGCAGACTCTTAACGACTGAGCCACCCAGGTGCCCCGAGGTTATTAATTATTGATTCAATTTCTTTAATAGATTAATCCTATTCAGATTGTCTATTTATTCTTGTGTGTGTTTCTGCAGATTGTGTCTTGGTCCATTCCTTGGTCCAAGGAATTGGTCCATCTCATCTAGGCCATCAAATTTGAAGGCAAAGAGTTATTCATAGTATTCCTTTATTATCATTTTCGTGTCGATAGGCTGTAGAGCGATGTCCACTTTTTCATTTATATTAGTATTTTATGTCTTCTCTCTTTATTTCGTAGCCTGGCTAGAGAGATCAATTTTATTGCTCTTTTCAAGGAATCAGCTTTGGTTTCATTGATTTTCTTTATTGATTTCCTGATTTCTATGTCATTGATTTTTGTTCTGATTCTCCTTTTTATTTTGTTCTGCTCACTGTAGATTTAATATGCTCTTCTCTTTCTAGTTTCCTAAGATAGAAATTTCGATTACTGATTTTCTTCTTTTCTAATATATGCATTCAATGATACAAAGTTCCCTCTAAGCACTGCTTTCACAGCATCCTCCAAATTTGACAAGTTGTGTTTCCATTTTCATAGAGTTCAAAATATTTTTTTTATTTTCTCTTGAGATTTCTTCTTTGACCCCTAGTTTATTTAAAAGTGTGTTGTTCCATCTTCATGTAGTCTGGGATTTTCTAGTTATCTTTCTGTTACTAATTTCCAGTTTAACCCCATTATAATCTGAAAGAATTGTATTGTATTATTTCTATTCTTTTAAATTTTTTAAGTTGTGGGGGTGCCTGGGTGATTCATTTGGTTTAACATCTGACTCTTGATTTTGGCTCAGGTCATGATCTCAGTGTTGTGAGATCGAGCCCCGTGTCTGGCTCTGTCCTGGCCATAGAGCCTGCCTAAGAGTCTCTCTCTCCCTCTCCCTCTGCTTCTCCCCACTACTCTCTCTCCCTCTCTTAAAAAAAAAAAAAAGGTAAATTTTTTTTAAGTTGTGTTTTATGATCCAGAATGTTGCCTTCTCCTGATAAATGTTCCATGTTAGCTTGAAAAAAATGATGTCAAATAAATCCAGTTTATTGATTGTTGAATTCACCTATGTCCTTACTGATTTCCTGCCTGCTAGATGTATCCATTTCTTATAAAGGGGTTTTGAAGTCTTCAACTATGATAGTGTATTCATCTATTTCTCTTTGCAATTCCATTCATTTTGGCCTCACACAATTTGACCCTCTGTTGTTAGTGGCCAGTGATTTTCACCTAGGGAGCTAAGGTAATTTAATGGAGGAAAATGGTCTTTTTGACTCATATTCTGGGACAAATGGATATCTATATGCAGAAGCATGAAGCTAGATCCTTACCTCCCACCAAATACAAAAAATAACTCAAAATGAATCATAAACCTGCCATCACTGTGCCTACCTTAAAAAAAATGAGTCACAAACACAAATGTAAGAAAAGAGTATGAAACTCTTAGCAGAAAATATATGAGTAAATCTTCATGAACTTGGGTTAGACTAAGACTTCTTAAATATTACAGAAGAAAACACAGGTGAAAAGAGCATACATATATTGAACTTTATAGAAATAAAAATGTGTTTCAAAAAGCACTAGGATGAAATGAAAAACCATCCTATAAAATGGGAAAAATATTTGTAATCACATAACTGATTAAAGTATATAGTACCTAGTATATAGAAAGAACTACCACTCTACAATGAAAAGACCAATAAGCAAATTTTAAAGTGGGCAAAAGATCTGAATAAACATTTCTCTAAAGAATATATTCAGAAATTTATATAAATAGAAAATGTTCGAAAATAGATGGTGGTCATGGTTGTATATCTTTTTGAATACACTAAAAAACACTGATTTGTACTTGAAAAGGTTGAATATTATAGTTTTTAATTACACATGAATAAAAAATTCCTGGTCTTATTATTAGAATGTTATATGAATATTAGTTTTATTTGGACTACAATAATTCCTTAGCATTCTTTTATTATTTTGTTGTATCAGGAGATCTTAAATCATCTGATATGAAATGGTTCATTACTAACATTTAAGACTGAATAGATGTAAAAATCAACTAAAATAAGAGAAATAATTAGAAGCAAATTGATTGTGAGTCCCTCTAAAAGTAAATGAGTACACATATCTAATTGGTAAGCCTAGGCTGTAATAACATATCTTAATGAGCAGTTGATTTTAATCTTAGAAAGTCAGGTGGCCTTTTCCTTAAGTTTAGATGAATATTGTTTCACCTGACCAGTGCTATTTATACTGATGCAACATGAACCATTAACTATTAACTCTCCTGTCTCAGAAAAAATAATTCAGAGCAGTGTTTGAACCCTGGGAAATAAATGTAAGCTAGGCCTCTAAAATAAAATTAGTCCATTTTCTTTCTTTCTTTCTTTTTTTTTTTTTTACTTCTGCCAGGGTAATAATAAATTCTGGTTCAATTTTTCTTGTTGCTTGTATTCTTGCTCTTGGAAAAGCAGTCCAAATTGTGCATATGAAAAAAAATTATTATCTTTCTAGGTAGTAATCCTGAGTACTCTGTGCTTACCTTAATTTGGAGATTTCCAGAGAAACATGATCCCCTGGAGAGGTAGGGATTTTTAATATATGGAAATTTCTAATAACTGTAGCATAAACACAAGACAGGTTGCATGCCATAGTAGTCAATTGAAAGTCTGCTTTCTACTTAAGAATTAATACCCTTGTGAGGAATATATATTGTACAATTTTTCACATCAGGGATAAGCCAATTATCCATCCTCAAGATTAGTAGATTCTCTTAGTAGAAATGAATAATTCCTGAGAAGCAGGCTGGAGAATCTTTGAAAAGAACAGACTGGCTACTGTGGTGAGAATAGCTCCTGTATCAGTTGTCCCCCCTGGTGGGCTCAGATATGCCCATGGGGTGGAATGTTTTATATGGAAGCATTCTGGTTATTTGTGGTGATTGAAAGTTGAAGTTGATATATGAGAATAATTCCAGTACACACACACACACACACACACACACACACACACACACACACCTGTTGTAGAGAATTTGCCTTTGATAGTATCTAATGAAACATAAATTAGATGTTTATCAAGGGCATAAGTGAGAGTAAATAGACTCAACAATCATAAAGACTCAGAGAAATTCACAGATAAGTGGCCTTTTCACATGATAGAGAAAGGCAGAGGGGAGTTAAGGGTGTGGTAAAGGGGTCAATGTAGAACATAACTTTGAAAAACCCTTTTAGGAAATTGTTAAGCTTCATTTAAACAAAATATGAAGATTTATAACAAAATAAACAGAAAAAAAAGAATAGCACATATCTCAGAACAATTTTTCTGTTATCGTGGATGGAAGATTGCTTATTTTGTGCCAATATTGTCTTAATTTGAAAATGTTGATTTATCTGCCCTTAGGCCAAGATCGTTTACATCTAGGCAAATTTTAAGACTCTTCAATTCGAGGTCTCAGAGCCTTACTAGCTTGTAATAAATGGAATCTAAGATTGGGGGTGGTATTTCCAGATTCATAGGATGTCCATTTATCAGTTCATATGAAGAGTGTCAGCGGTCAATGAGATACTGAAAGAAATGACCCCATTGTAATTAGGGCTAAAAGCAACCCATCAGATCAAAGAAATACAAGATTTATAAAATGTTGGCTAATTTAAGTTTAAGAATACCATTTTTATTTTCTAATCTTCTACTTTACTTGGAATTGGACAGAAAATGGATTTTTTTATTAAAATGCAATGCCTTACAAACATTTCTTAGTAATATTGCCAGAAGATATGAGAATCTTTTTCATCAGACAACTAGATTGGTATTCCCTAACAGAGTTAAAAGAATTTGAAAACACCAGAATCCTGATAAGGGAATTGTTTGTAGGGGTTGCTTTGAAAACAGTCATGATCTTTTTTCCCCCAGCTTTATTGAAACATAATTGATGTATTGTATAAGTTTAAGGAGTTCAATGTGTTGATTGGACACACTAACATATTACAAAATGTTTCTATAGGATTAGCTAACACTTCCAACACATGGCATAGTTTTCCAGGGATTCTGCAAAGCCAACACTGACGTAGGGTTGCCAGATAAGAGACAGGATGCTCAGTTAACTTTGAATTTCAGATAAACAACTCTTTTTTTAGTATAAGCATTTCCCAAATATTACATGGGCATACTTTTACTTTAAAAAATATTCATTGTTTATCTAAAATTCAAAGCTATCTGGATATCTTCTTTTTTCTTTCTAAATTTCTCAGTCCTACTCTGGAAGATGAGCCATTGGATTAAATGTCCTAAATTAACTTTTCCCACTCTCTGTGCTCTTTAGCCAGAGTTTTCCACTGGACTCCAGCTACCAGAAGTTGGAGTGAGAAGGGCCCCCCCTACCGTAGTCCACCCACGTTAGTCTCTCAGGCAGAAAGCAAGAAGGAAGCTGTAGTAAAGTGTATTGCAAGGAGCAAAATGAACACATCCAGCACACTTTAATATGGGCTTTCTCACAGAATACATTTTAACCCACCCAGATCTTAAACTATCAATAATACTGCACACTGTTTCTACGAAGCTATTGGGTGAAGTACTTGTGATCTCCTTTATGTAGAAAGATCAGACCGTTTAGAGTTACACATGTAACTAGGGGCCTGAGTGCTAAGTCTTGCCACACTGTGGAAGACTATTTCTTCTCCTGTGCATTACAACACCAATTCCCAGCTTCAAGGGCTTATATCCAGGTCCAAACACCACTATCTAATTTGATACCAGCCTAAACTTTCAATTCTGACTTCATGGTACTTTTTCATTCTGTCAACTGGCACAAACTCAAGTGTGTGTGTGTGTGTGTGTGTGTGTGTGTGTGTGTGTGTGTGTGTCTCACATCTTTTTGCATAGTTCCTTGTTTGCCGAGGGAGTCTTTTCATCAACTTTATGGGCTACTTAGAGTTTTAACTTTTATTTACCTCTGTCCAGCACCATTGTAAGTCCATGCAATATCATAGAATCTGGTACACACTAGAAGTTCACCTTATATTTACCTCAAAATTGGTAAAATAAAATTAAGAAGACTCAAAAAACTGAATTAATGGATTAATTTTATAGCCTCATGATATAATAAATATATTTAAATGCTTTGTCAAATACAATGACTTACCAACCATGATTAACCAAATCTTTAAGTAATTGAATATTATTTATATTTAAAATTATTCTATCACTATATTTCACTAAAATTATACCTAATTAATAACTAAGATAGTGAACAATTGTCACAGTTACATTTCTAGCTGTCATTTGCAATGAAATGAAATTGCTGTTCAGGTACTGAGATTTTATATTAATACTTCTTTCATTTTTCATTACTGACAAATCATATTTGCTGCAAATATTTTCTTTGGTTATTTGTTTTTTTTTCTTTTTATGTCTGTTTGTTTATTATTATATACAATAAAATGCACTATTTTTGGTTTACCTTTCTATGCATCTTGGCAAATGCAGAGAAGTCATGTAACCATCATCATAATCAAGATAGTTTCACAATCAAAAGGAACTCCCTCCTGTTACTATTTGGCAATCAATCCCACCCTTACACCAACTCCTGACAAAATCTAATGTTTTTGCCATTCTTATAGTTGTCCCTCCCTAAATACCTTTTTTTTATTTTAAACTGTATTTAGACTTAAAGTATAAAAATAGGAAGAAAGTTTCCATATATTTCTTACTCAGCTTCCACTAAAGTTAACATCTTACATAATTTTGTAAAATTTTCAGAACCAGCATCAAAATTAAAGACCATATTGGAATTTCACCAGTTTTTCCATTACTTTTTTCCCCTTGCTCCAGGGTCTCATTCACTGTATTTGTTCACTTTTATTTTCCTTAGTCTTATGCAACTGTCAACTGTTCTTGATTATGTCTTTGTTTCATCATCTTAACACTTTCAAAGTCCAATAACTAATTATTTTGCTGAATGTTCCTCAAATTAGATTTGTCTGGAGTTCTTAAAGTATTGGACTAAAGTTACAGATTTTTCCAGGGTACCACAAAAATTATGTGTCCTTCTTACTGCCTCATGTTATATTTTATCACTAACTTATTACTGGTGATGTTGGTTTCAGTCAATTAGTTAAGAAGGTTTCTGCCAAAATTATCCCACTCTAAAGTTAATTTCTTTTCTCTGTAGTTACTAAATATCTTGGGACAGAAATGTCTTTTCTCTGTAGTTACTAAGTATCTTGGGACAGACACAAATCCTGTTATCTTATTTGACTTTTAATGCGTTTATATTGGCTGACAAAGTCTAGATCAAGTTTTTTATGTGTAGTTTAATTTATAGTTTGCTAGGTGAAATCTGCCTCTAGATATATGCATAAACAGTACCCAGTTCTCTGGGTTAAATTTCATATCAATTTGTCTATTCTTTTAGATTTCATGGCCTCACCATTTTTAGAAATTGTACAATTCAATTTTACTGTTTCCATTAGTTCTCTAGGAAATATAATATGAATGCTCATGGGCCAACCAGTTAATCCAAGTTTTAAAACTTTATGAGTTTTTTTTTAAAGAATTAACAAGTCAGTCTCAATTCAAATCTCCTTAGTTTATAACAAATTAACTTCAAGTTAAACTCTATAATTTTGTAAGAATTATTTTATGTGTGTACCTGTATAATTAAAGGATGACCAAGAAATTTGTTTTTAATTAAAACTAAAAGCAAATGTTATACAAGTGCATCCATCTCAATCTTTATGGAGAGTTAAAAATAGAGATAGTATAAAATGGTTAGAGTTGTTAAAAAATAAACCTTAATATGTTTTCCATGAAGATTTTCTGACCCACCTTCACCTTAAAGCTGTTACTATTTTAAATTTCCATGTTATTTAATATGGATATATCAAACAACAAAATGCATTTTTATTAACCATTCTCTTTCTTACATGATTTTGAGCGCTTTTAATTATCTTGCTAGTTCAGAGTGAATTTATTCTCACTTTTTCTGAAGTTAGTACTTTAAGAATTATTCTCTCTTGGGGAACCTGGGTGGCTCAGTTGGTTTAAGTGTCTGCCTTCGGTTTAGGTCATGATCCTGGAATGGAGCCCCTCATTGGACTCCCTGCTCAGCGGGGAGCTTGTTTCTCCCTTTGCCCCTCCCCCAGTCATGCTTTTTCTCTCTCTGTCCAATAAATAAAATCTTTAAAAAATTATTCTTTCTTATCTTTAAATAGTTTACTTTCCACCTGCCTCTGCCCACCCTGACACTTGAATGAGCTAGAGCTCACACTGCTTGCTGTGATAAAACCAATTACATACAACTCTGCACATATATAATGTGCAGATAATTATAGGTAATTTCCACAGGTAATTACAGATCATATTCTCCTTTTCCTCAATTGCCCATTTAGCAAAATATCCAGATTCTTCTAAAAACAACAAAACACTTTTTTTTGTCTTATTCATTTTTCTCTGGTTAAATTCTGCTTCATAGAGACAAAACTCAGAGCATGATTCTGGACTTCCAACCTCCATAATGGTGAAAAAAATTTCTGTTGTTTATATGCCCCCCAAACTCTGGTAATTGTCATAGTAGCTCAAACTGACTAAAACATTTCACTAAAGAAGATATACAGATGACAAATAAGCATTATGAAAAGATGCCCCACATTATATGTCATTAAGGAAATGCAAATTATAACAAATTTGGGATACCACTACACACACATTAGAATGGCATAATCTAAAGCACTGACAACACCAAATGTTGACAAGACTGTGGAACAACCAAAATGCTTACATTGCTGGTGGGGATGCAAAATGGTACATTTACTTTGGAAGACAGTTTGACAGTTTCTTATAATACTGAACATACTCTTACCATATAATCCAGGAATTGCCCGCCTTAGTTTTTCAAAGGAGTTGAAACTTATAGCCACACAAAAGGCTGCATATGGATATTTACAGTAGCTTTATTCATTATTGTTGAAATTTGGAAGCAACCAAGATGTCATTTAGTACAGGAATGGATGAACTGCGGTACATCCAGACAGTGGAATATTATTCAGAGCTGAAAAAAAAATGAGCTATCAAGCCATGAAAAGATATAGAAGAACCTTAAATTCATATTACTAAGTGATAGAAGCCAGTTTGAAAAGGCTACATACTGTATGATTCCAACTATATGATATTCTGAAAAAGGCAAAACTATGGAGGCATTAAAAAGATCCACAGTTGGCATGAGTTCAGGGAGGTGAGCGATGAATAAGTAGAACACAAAAGATTTTAGGGCATTGAAAATATTCTATATGACACTATAAAGATGGATATATATCTTTAAACAAAGAATGTAAAACATCAAGAAAAAGCCCTAATGTAAACTATAGACTTTGGGGTGATTATGATGCACCCATGTAGATTGATCAGTTGTAATAAGTGCAGCACTCTGTAGGAGGTAACGAGGGAGTTTGGGGTGATTATGATGCACCCATGTAGATTAATCAGTTGTAACAAGTGCAGCACTCTGTAGGAGGTAATGGGGGAGTCTATGCATGTATATCCACCATAACTATGCAGGGAGTGTATGGGAAATCTTTGTCCCTTCCTCTCAAGTTTGCTGTGAGTCCAAAACTCTGCAAAAGTCTTTATTTTTTTAACTAAAAAAATTCTTTTGAGGTATAGTTGACATACAATATTATACTAGTTTCATGCATATAACATAATCACTCAACAATTATATATGGTATGAAATGCTCACCGTGAAAAAGGTAGATACCATTTGTCACCATACAAAGTCATTACAGTATTATTGACTATGTTGCTTATGCTGTATTTTTCATCCCTATGACTTATTTATTTTATAACTGGAAGTTTTGTATCTCTTTATCCCCTTCACCTATTTCACTCATTCCCCCATCTCCTCCCCTCTGGCAACCACCAGTTTGTTTTTTATATTTGTGGGGCTATTTCTGATTTTGTTTGTTCAGTTGCTTTGTTTTTTAGATTCCACATATAAGTGAAGTCATATGGTATTTGCCTTTTTCTGTCTGACTTATTTCACTTAGCATAATATCCTCTACATTCATCCATGCTGTCATGAATGTCAAGATTTCATTTTTTATGGCTGAGTAATATTCCATTTTATATATGCCATATATAATTCTATATCATATATAAAAATATACCATATATATCTTCTTTATCCATTCAAAAATAAATTCCTTAAAAACTAAGTTAAAATAAAAACTAAATAAAGCAATATGTGTAAAACATTAATGTTCCTCATATTTAAATAGATAATTTTGATTTCTTATCTCCTCCAGTTTTGCTGTTTTTCTCTATCAAGATATTAGTAGTTACCATGATTTTCTGCATCAACTCTATTTAGAAATCAATTTGAAGTCCCACATGCATAACTTTTAGTTACAAGATAAATAAGATCTGAGGATCTAATGTACAACATGGTAACTATAGTAATACCATACTGTATACTTGAAATTGTCTGGATTGATTCAAGGGAAAAATTCTACAAAATAGATATTACACTTGAATAGTTACAACTACTTTAAGCATTAAATTGCATGACTAAAGAAAAAATAAAAAAATAAGTTGTTCTATAGAAAGGAAATATAGTTGTAACATTTTACTTGAATATGCAATTATACAATTTTGTTACATTGAATTATTGGTCTGTTTTTTTACCACAATTGTAGAGTATACATTAGCATACTTGGTATTGCTTTAGCAAGGTCAGAATTTTCTCACACCCCTTTATTTTGGACTTGGCCAAGTGATTTGCTCTGGTTAATGCAATGTTAGCAGCTATAACAAAGAAAAAATCTTAAAAATATGTCTTCCTGTCTGAGGTTTTCCTCTCACATTTCCCCCACCTCCATGAGAGAACCCTTCCTTTGGTAGCCAGCCTTACTATAATAGGATATGTGAAATGGGCCCAATCTGAACTTGAAACTTGGATCAAACTGAGCCCACCTATGCTCCACTGAACTCCAGTTAACATGTAGATGAGTAAGCAAGGAATAAATGCTTATTGGTATGTTCCATTGAGATTTTGTGGTCTGATGCAACAGTGAACACTATATATTTCAATATATGGTAAACACTATATATTCCTTTTTAGCCTTTTGAACCAACTTTTAGACAAAGATTAGTATATTTATTCATAATTATAGAACAGAGATTTAATGTTTTCCATCTTAATAGCATAAAAGTACAGATGAGAGAAGCCAAGAAATTGAGGGATGAAGATCAGACATGAAGAAGAGTAACTTACAAAATTGCAGTTAGTGTACTACAAATGGTAGAAAATATGTTGGTGTTTATTAGTTCTTCTATATTTTATAAGGTTATCAAAATAAAGGATTGCAATAGTTACTTGAAAATGTGGTCCAGAAAAAAAATAGTATGTCATGGAAACAAGGGATAAAGGAACAATAAATCTAATCTAAAAGTAAAAAGTTCATTATAAGATATTTTCAATAGGATTACAAGAGGAAATGCCTTTTTTATTTGAGATAAGAGGAGATTAAAATATAATGCCTTCCTTTGCAAGAATATGTGTTTGTAAAGGAAAGTGTAGACATAACATATGTCAAAAAGTGGTTTACATGAAATAGTATATGCAAGTTGAAAAATAAAAGGGAAGAAATGGTCTCCAAAATCACAGATTCCTCATTCTAAATTGTACTTCACTGACAACTTTCTTAAAATATACCTAGCTTCTGACACTCACTCTTAACCACATCTTGTAGATTTTCCAGGTTTCATGCAAAGATGCTGTTGGGATTATAGCTTTTTTTTTAACCAAAAAATAAAAAGCATCTGAGAAATAACTGATGCTTCAGAATATGTACAACAGTTTTTGAAAATTCCATTTATTCAAGAAGATGAAAAACAAAACCAAAATACAATGCAAAAGTGATTTCTATTAACAGAATGACATTTTACCCTTTTTTTTTTTAATGCACCAAATTAGAGAGTATTTGTGGACAATGCAAAAACAAAAAAGTATTGATTTATCATGTTTTTACTGAGTCCTTTTTCAGCCTGAACTCCTAGGTCATAGATGACTCAAGCTGTTTTTGAAGTAGTTTTATATTTGAGTCAGAATAATGTTCAGCATCTTTACCCAGCACAGCTATCATGGTTTAGGGTTCACCTACACTTGAAGAAGTAGGCAGCTGCTATGCTCATGTTAGCATGCCACAGTTATATCAATTACCATTCAAAACAATGTCATGTAACTATTGATATTTTTCCACCAGCCTATTATCTTGAGTATCATAGATGGCAAAGTCATTATCAAAGTTCCATTGTCTTTAATTACAGCAAAGTAATTGGCATAGTGATCATAAGAAACCTAAAGATCTCAAAGTTCCCAATAGAGCAAATAACAAACTGTTACAATCTTTGCATAAATGAAGAGCAGTTTGATTAAGGAACTTCTTTTGAATGATTATCAAATATAAACAGCCAGTTTACATTCAGGGTAATTAAGAAAACTGTATGTCAGGAGAAAGGCATCATCCAGGTGGGAATGAAAGCTTCGGTTCAAAATTACAAGCTGGGAATTGGTACTTTATTCTCACAACTACAGGGAATAAACTGGTCCTATTCTCCTGATATATATGAAAATTTGGAGGAAGAAAAAGACATTATCTTTAAATAAGGTAGAATGAGTGAGTCAGTCTTTACCATTAGAATTAGTTGTTTGACTTGAAGAAATTTATAAGTATTCCACAAATAAATAGTTTGTAATTATTTTATGAAATAAATGTCACTCTCCTGTATATATCTCTTATCTATTTTCTTTATTTGGTATATCTTTAAAGCAATATTATGATTTTGTAGCTAATATAATTACATATATGGCATGGCCTTTAAAAAAGTCGATGCGTATACTGAGTCAAATAATGATCAGATAAACCTTTGAGTCGAGGGACATTCTACAAATTAAGTGCCTGTTTGAGTCAAAAATGCCAAAGTACTAAAAGACAAAGGCCAATTTAGGAAGTGTTCCAGACTGAAGAATATTAAAGAGATGTGTCAGCTAAATGCAATGCATGATTTTGAATAGATGCTGAACCTACAAAATCAATTAGAATTCTCAGCAACATTTTAACATCCCTGGAATGGATAATAGAATTTTACCAGTGAAAATGCCCTGATTTTGATGGTTGTACTATTGTGATAAAAAGAAACATTGGTGTTTTTAGGAAAGAACACTTAAATAGTAACCAGTAATTTGGCATCATATCTGCAGCATAAGTGTTTCAGAAAAATATTTTGTAAGTATGTATGTAGAAAGGTAGATAGATAATGCTTGTATACCAATACATTGACAGAAATAATAAGATGAACATGGTGAATGTTAAAAATTAGGAAATCTGAGAGAGCATGTATGATATATTTGCACTTTTCTATACTTTAGAACTTTTCAAATTTGGAAATATTTCAATTGAAAGGTTAAAAGAAAAGAATTATATTGGAGACCAAGAAAGCCCCTAAATTTAGAGATGTAAATGGGGAAAGAACCTACAAATTTTTAATCTGAGATGTCTGTCCTGTTACTAACTCAGAGGTCAAGAAAAAAAAGAGAAAAAGTAAAAAGATGGGAGGAAAAAGACCCAGTTATTTCCTGTTTCTGTAGTTATAAAATTGACAATTTTTTTCAAAGCCAATGTAAAGAAGAATCATTTTTCTCTCTCTCTTTCTTCTTTTCTTTCCTTCTCATAAAATATTAATTAGATATCCAATGTATGTTAGGTGCTTTTCACAATACAAAGATAGAAGCTGAAGGCAGAGTATACTCTTAGGGGAAAAAAAATCTTATGAATCAACCCACAACTCTATATCATTTACTTCTGCTCTAATCTTTATTATTCCTTTATTCTGCTGGCTTTAGTCTTCATTTTTGTCCTTTTTTTTAGCACAGATATCATTGGAGGAATCTGAAGTGTGTGGTTTACTGAGGTAAATCATAACAATAACAGAACTTAACCCTGACTCAACTAGATTAACTCAATCTCCTGCCTTAAGGTCTAATAGAAAGAAAAGTGTGCCATATCCACACATAAAAGACACTTATCTCAGTCTCTACTGTCTTATATTAGATGTCTGACATTTAAAAAAATATATAAAGCGTACAAAAAAATGAGACCCAATAGGCAAAGCAAAAATCAGACTCAAATATGACAAAGGGAATTTAAGAGATCTAAAATTAAGTTGCCTCTATGGAAAAAGTGAAACACATGCAAGATCAGATGGGTGATTTCAGCAGAGAAATGGAAACTCTAAGAAATAATGTATTATAAATACCAAAAAAATAAAAAATATAAATATAAAAATGAAGAATGTTGGGGCGCCTGGGTGGCTCAGTCCGTTAAGCGACTGCCTTCAGCTCAGGTCATGATCCCAGAGTCCTGGGATCGAGCCCCACGTCGGGCTCCCTGCTCAGTGGATAGCCTGCTTCTCCCTCTCTCTCTGCCTGCCTCTCTGCCTACTTGTGCTCTCTCTCTCTGTCAAATAAATAAATAAAATCTTAAAAAAAAAATGAAGAATGTTCCAACAGGATCTTCTAGGATTTCAACACAGAGCCAAGAAAATAATTAGTAAATTTGAATATCATTCAATAGAAATTATCCAAAAAGAAATATAAATGGAAACAAAATAAAGCCAGAAGATAAAGATGACTTCCATAATTGTCATATAAGGAGCACCACCAAAACACACCTCAGTGAAAATATCCTAATTGATGAAATATTTAAAATTTTTTTAATTATTAAAAATGTTAAAACCTGTGGAAATTGTTCAAGGGACATAGAGCAAATAAAGAAATATTTATTCAGGAAAATCTACTAAATCTCAGTAAGAATATCAAGCATCTGTAGTACTTAAGCCACAATCCATGGCCTCTTTTTCATTCTCCAGCTCCATGTGATAGACGCTCCACCAGATAGATGTGTCCAAGAAAACAGGTGTTCCTCTTTTCTTAGTCCCCAGTCATTTGGGATATCTGATATCTCCTCAGGAAAGACAAAATGGTCACCATTCTTCATCTACCACAGCTCCAGTTCCATGTTTCAGAGGGTAAAATCCAAATGATATGGTCAAGATACCAGGGTCTCCCTTTTTTCACCCAGCATTGTCTTGTAAAGTAAATATATACCCTGTAGCAGCATAGAATACTTCACACTGAATGTGCTAAAAATCATATTACATAAGTGCATTTCAGAAAGATTAATATCTAGTTGACTAGAAATTTAAAAAAAAAACAACAACCTGCAAGCTGTTATTCTAAGGACTTTTGAGTGATAATTTGAAGGGAACTGTGTGGTTTGTTTCTGCTGCATGTTATAATTATGGCCAACTATTTATGTTTTAACAAGTATTTATCAAGAGGCTATTATTTTTCAACATCGAACTATTTAGTAAGTATGTACTTCATGGGTGAGGAAATTTAGACTCAGATGAATTGAGAGAGATTTTTGAATCAAATGGCCAGGAAATGCTAGAACTGACATGGTAATTCATAATTTCCAACTCTCAATTCATATTTGTAACTATTCAGTTAAATTCCATTTTTGTATAGAGAGATTGTCTTCAACTACAGTGTGATTCCACTTTTATCAAAATCTTTTCATTTGAATAAATAGTCTGTTACCAAGAAAGACTGTTTGTATTTTTATGGCAGTATTGTTCTGGATTTGCTTCCTTTACTAAAAATATTTATCACATGTTTAACTTAGCGACTTGTTTTTACATATTAATTATATAATAACAATCTCTCCAGAATATTCAAAGAATTTTATATACTCAGAATTTTTTCAACTTTCTATTTTGTTTGTATTTTTATCTCTACAAAAGCATAGAATACTTGAAAAGAGAAATGAATTTATTCTCCTTACATATTGTATATAGAAAACCCTATCATGCTATTTTTTTAAACAAGATAAAAATGTAATGGATGGGGGGTGCCTGCATGGCTCAATTGGTTAAGCATCTGACTAGATTTGGGCTCAGGTCATGATCTCATGGTCCTGGGATCAAGCCCCGCATCAGGTTCCCCACTCAGTGGGGAGTTTTCTTGTCTCCCTCTCCCTTTGCCCCTCCCCCAGCATGTTTGCCTGTGCGCTCTCTCTCTCTCAAATAAATAAATAAATCTTTTTAAAAAAAACTGTATGGATGCTATTGCAAAACCTATAGCCACACTGTGAAAAATGAAGATAAACTCATTTTTCTATTCCCCAGAGTTTGCCATTCTTAACAAATTATAGTAGTTCTTTCCAAAATATATATCATATTCATAACATATCATGAAGAATGTCAGGTAACTAAATTAATCAACTTGATGGTATGTCTCTAATAGTGTAGGAACTTGGAAAATCTATTTAGACTTTTCTCTTTGGTATGCTTTTCAGATGACTTCTGCCCTTAGGTATGTTTATTCCAAAACATAGATTCTTGGTAAGGGAATCTAACAAGCATAGCTTAGGCTGTGATATCATCCTTGAGGCCAGGATATCAGGGTGATAAGATTGCCCTACCAAAACTACAGGAATCAGTCAGGGCATGGGCCAAAGGGGAGAATGGTTATACGTAGATTAAAAACAGCTTCCTGCTGCAAACATACATATGCTTACTGCACATGCATATGTACACCTGCTTCACACATATGCCCTCCACAAAAGTATTTGTTGATATGTCCTTCTGATGAATAAAAAAGAGATACTGAACCATGGAAACTTAAATCTTAAACCTATCTGACAATAAGCTTTGTAACACCTGATTTATTTCCATATTTTTTATTGACTGCTTAGAAAACTGCCTTAAAAAACTTATAAACTACCATGTTTAAAATCCAAATATATTTTGAATAAAGTCCAATATATAATTCCACTGGACAAATAATTATCCAACCATTACCAAGGAGAAGCACCTGGTACTTCAGGAAATAAAGGACAATTTAAAATATAATGGTCTGTAAGTTCTTATAATCAAGTAAGGGGATCAAGTAAATATACATATCGTCATAATATAATACGCGTTTCAATTTTTCTTTTTAAATTGTCTTCGTGTATGGCTGACTTTACCAAATTTTGAGGAGGAGAAAGTGATTATTTTGCTGCAAAGTTAATGTATCTAATATTGCATATAATAGACCCTGTTATTAAAATATAGTCAGCCACTCAGCGTGTTCTCTGGCTCCTCTTCCGTCTCTCTAATCGTCTGGGAACACAAACACTAAGTACAACAAAGACACAACAAGAAAATAAGAAATCATTCTTCCAAAATTTTTTTGTTATGTTCAGTTAGCCAACACATAGTACATCATTAGTTTTTCATGTAGTGTTCAACGATTCATTAGCTGTGTATCATTCTTCCAAATTACTTATGGAAACCAATTCAACCCTCACAAATTTCTTCTCAGGAACTCAGAACCTGCCTTTTCCCCACTATATACAATAATTTTCAGTATATTTTGGCAAGAATAATTTTTACACTGGTGTCTATTTTCCAGTATAGAAAATAGAAACTATGAAAGGGAAAAATGAATGTTAAGAGTTAGGATATAAAGTTTTAAATTATATGTAAAATTACTGAAGAGTTGGGAAAATTTATTTGTAACTTCTGAGATCCATGTCAGTGGTATAAACGTCTGATAAAAATAAACAAGACTGGTAAAGATTTTTCAGCCTTCTTTTACCCTGGTTACTTGAATTGAATGAATATGATAAATAATCAAGTGTGCAAAATCAGAATAAAAATGTAAGTTAGTCACAGTCTGTGATGTAGCTTCTAGAATTTTGTAAAATATGCAGCTGAATGGGTTAACAAAGTTATGTAAGATTATCTTCTGCTTTTCTATCAGGCACTCAAACAGCTAATAATCAATATGATATTGCTATACTAGCTATAAATTTCTATGTGCATGTGTGTCAGGATTTTTATCTTCCTTGAGAATCTTTTTTTTTCTTTTTTTTAAGTTTTTATTTAAATTCCAGTTAACATACAGTGTAATATTAGTTTCAGGTGTAGAATTTAGTGATTCATCATTTACATACAACAAACTGTGCTCATCAAAACAAGTGCCCTCCTTAATACCCATCACCCATTTAGGACATCACCCACCACCCTCTCCTCCAGCAACCCTCAGTCTGTTCTCTATAGTTAAGAGTCTGTTTTATGGTTTGCCTCTCTCTTTTTTTTGTATTTCTCCTATGTTTATCTGTTTTGTTTCTTAAATTCCACATATGAATGAAATCATATGATATTTGTCTTTCTCCGACTTATTTTGCTTAACGTGATATGCTGTAGTTCCATCCATATCATTGCAAATGGCAAGATTTCATTCTTTTTATGGTTGAGGTTTATTTCATTGTATATAGATACCACCTCTTCTTTAGCCATTCATCAGTCAATGACATTTGGGCTCTTCCCATAATTTGACTATTGTTGATAATGCTGCTATGGACATCAGGGTGCACGTGTCCCTTTGAATCAGTATTTTTGTATCCTTTGAGTAAATACCTAGTAGTGCAATTGCTGGGTCACAGGGTGGTTCTATTTTTAACTTTTTGAGGAACCTCCGTACTGTTTTCCAGAGTGGCTGCACCAGTTTGCATTCCCACCAACAGTGTTAGAGTGTTCTCCTTTCTCCCCATGCTCGCCAACATCTGTCGTTTCCTGTGTTGTTAATCTTAGCCAATCTGACAGGTGTGAGGTGGTATCTCATTGTGGTTTTGATTTGTAATTTCCTTGATGATGAGTGATGTTGAACATCTTTTCATGTGTGTGTTGGCCATCTGGATGTCTTCTTTGGTAAATTGTCTAGTCCTGTCTTCTGCCCATTTTATAACTGGATTATTTGTTTCTTGGTTGATAAATTTGATAAGTTCTTTATAGATTTTGGACACTAACCTTTTATCTGATACGTCATTTATGAATATCTTCTCCCATTCCGTAGGTTGTCTTTTAGTTTTATTGATTGTTTCCTTTGTTATGCAGAAGCTTTTATTCTTGATGAAGTCCCAATCGTTTATTTTTGCTTTTGTTTCCCTCAGGAGACATATCTAATATGAAGTTGCTATGGCCAATGTTAAAGAGGTTGCTGCCTTGTGTTCTCCTCTAGGATTTTGATGGTTTCAAGTCTCACATTTAGGTCTTTCATCCATTTTGAATTTATTTTTTTATATGGTATAAGAAAGTGGTCTAGTTTCATTCCTTTGCATGTCGCTGTCCAGTTTTCTTAACACCATTTGTTGAAAAGACTGTCTTTTTTCCATTGGATATTCTTTTCTGCTTTGTTGAAGATTACTTGGCCATATAGTTGTGGGTCCATTTCTGGGTTTTCTATTCTGTTCCAGTGATCTATGTGTCCATTTTTGTGCCAGGTGCATACTGTCTTGATCACTACAACTTTGTAATATAACTTGAAGTCCAGAATTGTGATGCCTCCAGCTTTGCCTTTCTTTTTCAAGATTGTTTTGGCTATTTGAGGACTTTTGGGGTTCCATACAAATTTTAGGATTGTTTTCTCTAGCTCTGCGAAAATTGCAGTGGTATGTTGATGAGGATTGCATTAAATGCATAGATTGCTCTGGTAGTATAGACATTTTAACAATATTTGTTCTTCCAATCCATGAGCATGGAATGTTTTTCCATTTCTTTGTGTCATCTTCAATTTCTTTCATCAGTGTTTTATAGTTTTCAGAGTACTGACCTTTTACCACTTTGGTTTAAAATCTAGTCTGTCTATATAAGTATCACTACTCTGGCTTTCTTTTTGATGCCCATCTGCATGATAAATATTTCTCCATCCCTTCACTTTCAATCTGCAGCTGTTTTTAGGTCCAAAATGAGTCTCCTGTAGGCAGCATGTACACGTTTTTGTTTTTGTTTTTTTAATCCATCCTGGCACCTTATGTCTTTTGATTGAAGCATTTTGTCCATTTATATTCAGAATGATTATTGATAGATATAAATTTAGTGCCATTTTATTACTTGTTTGTCTTTGTTTCTGCAGATTTTTCTCTATTTGTCACTTTTGGTCTTTCTTTCTTTGTATTTCCTTCTATTCTGAATGATAGCCTTGCTGGGTATATCCAAATTCTTGGCTGTAGATTTTTCCCATTCAGCGCATTGGATATATCATGCCACTTTCTTCTGGCTTGCCAACTTTCTGTGGAGAGATGTGCTGCTAGCATTATTGGTCTTCCCTTATAAGTTAGGGACTTCTTTTTTCTTGCTTTTAGGATTTTTTTCTTCATCTCTATATTTTTCAAATTAACTATGATATGTTTTGGTGTTGGCTTGCTTTTGTTGATTTTGATGGGAGTTCTCTGTGCCTCCTGGATTTGGATGTCTGTTTCTTTCCCCAGATTAGGGAAGTTTTTAGCTATAATTTACTCAAAGAAACCTTCTGTCCCCCTTTCTCTCTCTTCTTCTGGGACTCTTATGACACGAATGTCGTTATGCTTGGTGTAGGCACTGAGTTCCCTAAGTCTACTTTCATGCTTCAGGATTTTTCTTTCCCTCTTTTGATGAGCTTCATTGTTTTCCATAATTCTATCTTCTATATCACTTATTCATTCCTCTACTTCTTCCATCTTTGTGGCCATTATATCTAGTCAGTTTTGAATCACTTTTTTTACATTTTTTTTTTTGTTTTGGCTTGATTGGCTTTAAGCTCTTTTATGTCTGTGGTAAGAGTATCCCTTATGTTTTCTGTACTATTTTCAAGCCCAGCTAGCATCCTTAAAATTGTTGCTTTAAATTCCGCATCATGCATATTACTTATATCTGTTTTGATTAGATCCCTGACTGTGAACTTTTCTTGTTCTTTCTTTTGAGATGAATTCCTCTGTTTCGGCATTTTTCTAGGTCTCGGTTTCTATGTGTTTAGAAACCCTGTCATGTTTCCTGCTCCTGAGAGTAATGGCTTTATTAAGAAGAGGTCATATACTCTTCAGGGCCTGGTGCTTCAGGAAGTGTTTCTGGCGTATGCTGTGTGCACTTTGCTGCTGTGTTTTGGCTGCTCTTTCCCTTAGGTCAGTCCTCTGCAGAGTTTCTCCTTGCCTACGGTGGAGACTGTTTGGACCTTGACCAGAAGTGTGACAAGTTTAACTAGGTGTGCTCTAGTCTGCTTGCTAACAGAGACCTGATGCTATTTCCACTAGAATTGAGGCTTTGCAGAACTCTATGATCAGTACACGTCATGCATGCAGGGTTTGTGCTGATTTTCTGGGTGTGGGACCTGCTGGGTGGTTGTTAGGCACACTTGCCCTAGAAAAACAGTACCAGCAGAGCACAGTGAGACAGGATTTGGTGTAAGGCAATTAGTCAGTGCCAGCACTGTGCTGAAGTTGGTTTATGCTGCAGGGCAGGGGAGGGAAATGGCACTAGCCTGCTCCTTTGTCCCTGGAGAGGGGAGTCTGTGCCTGCTCCTCTCAAGGAAGCATTTTCAGCAGAGTGAACAATTTCCCCTTCAGGCATCACAGGCATTTTTCAGATCACTGATTTCACACTGTCTGTCTCTGGGTTGCTTGCCTGCTTGGAGCAGTGCAGAGCACCCTGGGCTTTACCCTAGCCAAGCTGCTGACTTTCAAAATTCCAAACTTCAGGGACCTGGGGTGGTAGGGACCTGTGCTGGTCCTCTGGGAAAGCATCTCACCATGCTGGGCCTGATGCAGGTTTGATCCAGAAGAGCAGTAGCACCAGAGTGCAGCAGCATGGGATTTGAAACCAGCAGGCAAAACAGGCAATGTCCCAGTTAGCTGCCCTCAGCCGTGTCTCTGTGCCTATGCTGAGGGGTGGAGGAGGGAAATGACGCCCATGAGTTGTTTTGTCCCCAGAGGGGCAATGCCACCTCTCACAGATTCACTCCAAATAGAACAAACAGTTTCTCTCTCTGTCACTTAGGTGATCCTCAGATCGCACAGTCTTCGAGGTCATTTGCCTGCCTCCACTCGAGGTCTCTATTATAGCCAAGCCTGGGGACCTCTGAAACCCTAGTCTTTGAGCCCCACTGGTTGCAAAAACCCACAAAAATCAGCTCCTCTCATTTTCCCAGCCAATGCGGAAGTGTGTGCTTATCTCCATTTGCTCCACTCTCTCTTGCCTTTCTCTGCGACCAGGGCTCACTCACCTCTATAACACCCATGATCTGTCTCTCCCCCAAACCACATCTTCACACTTCCTACCTTCTCAAAGTAGCCTCTTCTCTACTTCTTTGTGCAGTTTGTTCTATCAGTCCTCAGGGTGATTTCTCAAGTATGCAGAATGATTCAATAGTTATCTAGCTATGCTCAAGGGAGGAGCAAGACTTGGATCCTCCTACTATGCTGCCATCTTAGCTCCCCCCACCCTGCAGTGTCCTTCCTTGAGAATCTTGAGGGTAGGAGAGATGATTAGCAAGGTGAAATTTGACATTTCTGGGTAAACTAACAAAATTATATATAATAGCAGCCCAAAACCCACAAAAATCCTTAACAAAGTGTTCTGATTTAACATTGTGATCAAATTTTACATTGTGCTATATTTCAGAATATGTAATGCATTGAAAGGCAAGCAATCCTAGGATCAGTGTAGCTTTTTATATTCTTAAGGACAATAGAGAAGATAACTATCTGCTAAGCTATTATTAATATTCCCCTTCTTTTATGGCTGTATTTTAAATTAGTTGATCAATTCAAATCCCATTCAATTCCCTGCCAATAGTGATACTTTGGGAAGGAGTGTCTGAAAAGATATTTCCTATGTGTATGAAAATCAAATATCCTAAATATGATTTTTCAGGTGGTAGAAAGTAAGCCTGCATCAAAGAAAGTCAAATTCTGTTCTGAATATTTCCAAATCTGGAAACACAGGCAAAGGTGAAATTTTTTTGAAAATAATAGCTTTATAAACATTTCAAGCATCTTAGAAGTTATTTTATACAGATGATTAATATGCATATTTCTTAATACAAGGCACTGCTTAAGGTTTTTTTCCTTTCTTTTTAGTCTACAATAAACTAAAAGATGATAAATAGAATGCTATTTTAATGTTACAGCTTCCTTTTAATAATTTGTTCCTCCCACTGGTGAGCATTTTTCAAAAGCCATTTAATATTTATAAGAAATTCAATGTTTCTTTCCTAGAAAGTAGAATGGTTTTAATAGCTGTCATATGCTTTAGATAAGTATAATTTTGTTTAACATTGTCTATTTCAACTCAAAATGACCTTAACTTGAAGATTGCCTGTGTACTACCACAATTTTCAGGTGTAAGCAAAAACAATCTAATGAATTACACAGGTTGAATTTAAAACATACAAAAATAGAAACTATCAAAAAGTATCAAATTATATTTGGCCATAGTTTTGGTAGATTGTGAACATGTACAATTTTTTCAACAATGAAATCAGAAATAATCAAGTGCTATTCAATTTTTCTCCAGCATCATTTGGGGAAACTCCAGTACTTTAAGACCTAATTACTTCATATTGTGTGTGTGTGTGTGTGTTTGTACATAGAATGTGTGTGCATATGCTTGTGTGCACGCAGGTATATCTCTGTGTGGATATTATGAAACAAATTAAATGGCATTTACATCATATGATGAATGGGATTAAACACACAGCATGTATACAAACACACACTCATACACTTTTTTTAATCATCTAATAAATATATACTCACACTTATATTCTTATTTAGTTATGTTTGGTGCTTCCAAGCATGTGTCTTATTAGAATGTCATACCCTTCTATCTGTTAGTGTCCTTAATTTGAAGAAACCAGAGGAAAAAAAAGTAGAAATGGAATTCAGTAAAAGGAAAGGGAGTTATACTGGAATATTGGGAGGGCTTGAGAAACGTGCTTGAGGCTAGGTTTCTAGAAATCATGCCTTAATCTACTTTGGTACCACTATATATTATGTGAGTTAATTGAACAAACTGCATTTTAGGTAGCAGGTTACCAGACCCTAAAGGTCACCAATACCTTTGCCACTGTGCATGCAGTAGCCAATAAGTGTCTATATTCCTGCCATGAACATAATATTCAGCAGCTGCTATTGCTGGGAGCAACAAAACCACTGTGCCTCATGAATGCAATCTTGCAACCACTCATAACTACAGAATAGGAATGCTTCTGTTTCCACCTTCCTTCAGCACCATTTTTTAAAACATTTTATTTATTTGAGAGAGAGAGAGAGACAGAGAGGAAGAAAGAGACTCGGAACTACATTCCATGCAGGAGAAATGGAAAGAAATATTTCTGAGCCGAAGGCAGATGCTTAACTTATTGAGTCGCCCAGGGGTCCTGTTTCAGCACCATTTTTGTTTTTCCACGTCTACAGTCTCCATCACCTCCTAGTGCCCAAGCTGCAAAGAAGCGTGGGGAAACAAATGTTCTAGTTTCTACCTTGGGGAGATAAGGAGGAAATGTTCCCAAACTATAGAAAGGTGTTCAATATGTATTGGACAGTAAGGCAAATGAATGATACTGGCTTACTCTGTTAATAATCACTGGAGATGAGTACCTACCCATTGTGGGTCAGAAAGCTATTCAGCTCCTGTTATGTGATGGCAAAATACTTGGTCAAGGATCACTTGTTCTATCCATTGAGACGCAGACCACGTACTCAGTGACACCATAATTTAGAGGAAGTAGTATAAAAAAAAACAAGAAACTGAGCAAAAATTTACTGCGTTATTATGCTTTTGATAATTTTGTGCAGTTGTCAGTAAAGTCTGAGAAGAGATGAGTGAACTGAAACCAGAATTAACCTGACTCCCGGGGGAGGTGGCAGGGAATAAAATCAGCTTTGTTAAAAGAGGCACTCTCTTCTTAGCCTGAAATCAAACTTTTGTGAGAGTTCCCTAGCTCAGAGCTTGGTAGGTTGAAAAATCCACATGCTTCTGTACTTACTGATTTGATTAGAAGTTGAAAATGTCAAGCAACAGCTTTAAAGGATATACAACTGGAACCCCACACTTTTTAAAGCACCATCCACTAAGGTAGTTCTTTTGAATGAAATAGTGGAGAGAAAGCACAAAACTATTGTTTATAGTGGAAAAGTGGAATGGTAAGGTCAAGGCAGTAGCCATTAATCTAGGGGGTAACAGACAGGCAGAACACAAAGCCCAGGAAATGAAATACTATAATCTTCAGACTTAGAGACTATGTTGATATAAGATCCTGGCTGTGCTTAGAGACACAGTCACATGACTGGAAGCTAATTGGTTATCTCTACAAGTTTTGAGGGAACTCTTGCCAATATGAAACTTCAGATATGGCCTACAACAACCTGTAATTGCTCAATCCCTACAGCAATTTATAAGACCCCAAATTCTACCAACTTAAAATTAGCTGTTAAATCTACATAGCCTGCAAGAAGTGTACTTCACCATGGGATCTGCTCAGGAGTTATAATGAGGTGAAGTAAAGCATAGTAGGATCCTTCCAAAAGCAAAACCAGGGCTTTCATATCGGCTAAAAGAGCAAGTTTTCCTCACAGATGAGTGATTACTTCAGGGTCTCCCTTTCACTCCTTGGGAATAAAGGTGATTTTTCCTCTTCCTTTGGTACCACTATATATTATGTGAGTTAATTGAACAAACTGCATTTTAGGTAGCAGGTTACCAGACCCTAAGAAACAACATCCACATATGATGGAGAGATCCCAGTTTCAAGCCAGGCACAGTAACTGAATGATAGAATCAAGGAGATGGTATGTTGTATGTAAAGGGGAAAAATTAATATAGTCAATGCATAGCTACAGGGGTTGACTTTGGCCTTCACTGTTGGTTGGTTGACTAAACACCTAAATACAATTCCTCTGGCAGCTGCTAACCAACAAAGGATGTCCATGTAACAGAGTTTAGGATAGTATGAAGCAGTTGGGAGTCCTTGGAAAAGTGTCCCTTTTTAATTTTTTATTTTAAATTTTAAATGAAACATATTTCTTTCCATTTCTCCTTCAGGGAATGTAGTTATGAGTCTCAAGGTCCAGTTGCCATCTTAAATACATGAAATGAAAACTATGAACATCAAAGTTAACATGTTAAGAAAGGCATAGGGGAAAGAGAGAATTTGATTTCAAATAAATAAAGCTTTGTTAATCTCAGCCATTGACGGGTTGTTTTGTTGTTTATTTGTTTAGTGTAGTCAGACATTTTTGGTTTCATTTTGTTTTTTATTTTTTATTTTTATATTTTTCATTTCATTTTATTTTATTTATTTTTTTCATCATGATAAGTGTACTCTTTAATCTCCATACACTATCTCCCCCAGCCCCTCACCCACCTCCCCTCTGGTATAGTGGAATTCCCAGATCATAGAGTTGTTCTACTTTTAATTTTTTGAGGAAACTCCATACTGTTTTCCACAGTGGCTGCACCAATTTTCATTCCCTCAAAGGCATCTTTAGTTTTCTCGGATAATATGTTAATTGTTTGACTATTTGTGGAATATGTAGATAAAATATAAGAATACTCAATAGGATTTGTGAAAACAGAAATCATCTCAATTAGCATAAAACATCACAGAGCAAAGAAAATTAGAGTGTTATCAAATAGCTTGAAAATCAAGGATATCATCTGCTCTGCTTTGAATTTATGCTCAAAGAAAATACACATAAGAATAGTTATAATTTCAATGGTTTTGAAATGGTAGGGTCTCTTAGAATCACCTGCACTTCCTTTTTAAATGATTATTGAACATATATGGAAGCAGAAGAACCCAGGAATGCACATTTACCAAGGACCACAGAGGATTTTAATGTGGATTGTTCATGGACCTCACTTTCTATTACTCCCATGCCTTAAAGAGGAATAATAATATATTAGTTGGACAATTTTGGAGTCAGCCTATCTGAGCCTAAATCTTGGGTGTATTTCTTATGAGGTATGTGGCCAGGAATCAATCATAAAAATTTCTGTGCCTCAAATTGTCATATATAAAATGCAACTATTCCTAGATCCTGTCCCATAGGACTGTTATAAAAATTAAATATAAGGAACATACAAGAGTCCCTGGCATAGAGTAAACATTATGTAAATATTAGCTATAATTGTAAAGCAGTCATATTTATTATTAATTGAAGATAGATAATAGTTGAATAGGTAGATCTGGTTTATAGAAAGGACCAATTTGTGTTTTTAAGAGAACAAGAAGAGGGGCACCTGGGTGGCCTAGTCGTTAAGCGTCTGCCTTCGGCTCAGGTCATGATCCCAGGGTCCTGGGATCGAGCCCCCTATCGAGCCCCCCATCGAGCCCCCCAACGAGCCCTGCATCAAGCCCCGCATCAAGCTCCGCATCAGGCTCCTTGCTCAGCGGAAAGCCTGCTTCTCCCTCTCCCACTCCCCCTGCTTGTGTTCCCTCTCTCGCTGTCTCTCTCTCTGTCAAATAAATAAATAAAATCTTTTAAAGAAAGAGACCAAGAAGAATTATTCAGGGCGCCTGGGTGGCTCAGTTGGTTGAGCAACTGCCTTCAGCTCAGGTCATGATCCTGGAGTCCCGGGATCGAGTCCCGCATCGGGCTCCCTGCTCGGCAGGGAGTCTGCTTCTCCCTCTGACCCTCCCCCCTCTCATGTGCGTTTTCTCTCTCTCAAATAAATAAAATATTTTAAAAAAATGAAGAATTATTCAGAGCACTAGACATAATAATTAGCCTAATTAGCAGTACTATAGGCTAGCTACTGTGTGAATAATGAAAAATAGGGAAAATCTAGCAATTTTGATATAACAATCTTGGTGTAAAATTAAGAGATAATTTAGAATACATGTTTAACCATGATATTAAGGAGAGAACTTAATTTTAAATTGTTTGGAGTTTTAATGATTTCATGAGAAAGGATATCTTAAGTACTAACTAGAAAATTTAATATTACCTAAAAGCAAAACAATGCAAGTTATCAGAATGGTGTCATTCATATAACATTGTCTGAGTACTAGAACAAAGAGGTAGGAGAGACCTAAAATGTTTTATTTGATGAATTTGGCTTTGCTCTTTCTTGACTTTGGCACATATCAAAGCCTGATCTTTCTTTCCTGGGTATCATGGGTTCTTTTGAGTCATTCTCTCATCCTTTTAAGTCTGTGAGGACTTCACATGTGCAATTTTTTTTTTTTATGCTTGTTAGTTTGTTTTCGTTTGGGAAGGGAATTTTCATACATCCTTTGTCCTAACAGACCCCAGTGTGCAGATTTTCACAAACTCAAAACCTTCTTACTCAGTTGTAATAGCCCATTTTAGGCAGCCTCTCCCCATTGTGAGCATCACTGGTGTGTCAAATAATAAGATGCAAAAAGAGGTGAAATATAAGCATGATTTAGAGAAAACACGTATGGAAAAAATCAACAAAGATCAAATATGCGTGTTTACTTTTTGAAGGAAGAAAAAAGAAAAATATATATTTATTATCTAATATATATATATATCAGGAACATCTGAAACTGAAAAGATATATTGTGGAAAAGTAAAAAAATAACAAAGAAATAGTTGAAAAGATTGAATTTAGACTTGATGAAATTACTAAATTCAGGGAAAGATGAAAATCTTAAAATTTACCCAGAAATAATAACAGGTCATTCTCCAAAGAAATAAAGCTTGCCTCAGACTTTCCCCATGAGATTAGATACCAACAGACATTCAAAAAGATCCAGGAATGTTACAGGAAAACTTATGAAATCTTTAATCTTTACTCAGTCAAGGTGGTGTTCAGCAGTAAAGGTAAAAAAGGGAGTTTGAAAAATGAGAAAAAGAAAAAATAACGGAAGCCTTCCTGAAAAGCTACTTGGATATTTAATTCTTCTCTACTCACAAATGTAGAAGCAGTAGTATATTTAAAAAGAGGAATACGCAAACAATGAATCATGGAACACTACATCCAAAACTAATGATGTCATGTATGGTGATTAACATAACATAAGAAAATAAAATTAAAAAAAAAGAAATACTGAAAAAAATAAAAAGAGGAATAGGTAAGCATGAGCCACATTAAGAAGGGATTCATATAATTGGTTCTTTCTTTCTGTCTTCTCTTTTCCCTTCCCTTCCCTCTGCGCCTCCCGCACCTCATCTCCTTCTCCGTCCTCCTCTCACTCTTGCTCCTGCTCCAACTTCTTCTCTCCACAAGGTGCTACATCTGCCTGCTAAGAGTGATTCAGGGAGGACATATAAAATATGACACTTGAGGGAAGTGCTGAAAGGAAAGCCCCCCGAGGGAGCATAAAATACAAAAATACTAACGGTAAACTCTGAAGGAAATAGGGCAAATAGCTAACATTTGATGGCACTACCCTGTGGGCTGTGGGAGTTCATTGCGTTTTCCCCTAACCTTGTCAGCAAATGTTCTGGTTCTGTTTTGTTTGCCTCTCCCTATCTGCTTTCTCCTCCTCTGCTGTGTCCCTAGAGGTTGAGCCTCTTGAAGGTATCACCCAGATTCTCTTTCTTGATGGCTTTGGTTGGAGTAGGCAGGAGGGGAACACAAGCAGAGATCCAGCAGATTTCTTTCCCACTCCCTGCTTCAGTGTCTCTTGTCATTATCTTTACTGCAGCCCTCAAGATCACAGCTCCAGACAGATACCTCCTCCCTTCCCCCACCTACCTAAGCTGTAGCTCTCACCTGGTGCTTGAGGCACACTGCCTTCCCTTAAGAGTTTCCTGTTGTTGCTGGTCTCTGGGTACATTATCATCCCTTGTTTATTTTTTAATCATTGTGTCTAAGTAGTCCCTTTATTAAAAGATCATTTCATTTGAGCTACAATGAGATATCACCTTACAACAGTCAGAATGGCTAAAATTAACAACACAAGAAACAACAGATATTGGTGAGGATGTGGAGAAAGGGGAACCCTCTGACACTGTTGGTGGGAATGAAAACTGGAGGGGCCGTTCTGGAAAACAGTACAGAGGTTCCTCAAAAAGTTGAAAATAGAACTATCCTATGATTGAACAATCACAGTACTGGGTATTTACTCAAAGGATACATAAATACTGATTGGAAGGGACACATGCACCCCGATGTTTATAGCAGCATTATCAACCATAGCTAAATTATGGAAAGAGCCCAAATGTCCATTGACAGATGAATGGTATATATACACCACTCCATTATATATATGTATATATATATAGAGAGAGAGAGAGAGAGACAGAGAGAGAAAGAGAGAAGTGGTATATATATATATATATGTATATGTGTATATATATATATATATACATACGTATATATATATATATATATGAATATTACTTAGCCATCCAAAAGAATGAAGTCCTGCTACTTGCAATGACATGAATGGAGCTAGAGAGTATTATGCTGAGTAAAATAAGTCAGTCAGAGAAAGACAAATACCATATGATTTCACTCATATGTGGAATTTAAGAAACAAATGATCATAGGCAAAGCATAAAAGAAAAATAGGCAAACCATAAAATAGACTCTTAACCATAGAGAACAAACTGATGGTAAGCAGACGGAAGGTGGATACGAGGATGGGTTAAATAGGTGATAGGAATTAAGGAGTGTGCTTGTGATGAGCAACGGATATTGTATGTAAGTACTGAATCACTAAATTCTACACCTGAAATTAATATTACACTGTATGTTAACTAACTGCAATTAAAATAAAAACTTTAAAAATCATTTCATTTGAACCAATGGGGTTAAATTATTTTTCTTGCCAGGACACCTGATTGACATATTGTTTTTAGTGACTGGTGACATTTCTTAACAAAATCAATTAATTTGAATATTTAATAGACCACACTGAAGACCTAGCTGGTTGTTGTTCATGAATTTGTAGTGATTTCATACTTCATACATGATTTCAGAGTGGTTTCTCTCATTAATACACAATGTGAATGTTCCCAACTGGGAATCCATTGGGAAATTAGCTAATTTCTACTTAAGAGCTCAAATAGTTCTACTGTTTTATTTTTACCAAAATAAATATACAGCCTTGTGTCCTGGAAACAGGAGATCCAAATGCAACAAAGTATCAGTAACTGATATTAACTATCAGAAGCTAGGAAGAAGTATTTAATATTTGAAGCTAGAAAGAAATTTCACTGGAAAAAATGACAAGCAATTTTTATTAGGTTATTAAAATTTCAAATGCATAAAGGATTAACCCCATTGGGAAACACTCAGGTCCAATTTTAAGTTCAACGGAATCTTTCTTTATGGACACCTGAAAAAAATCGGTTTAAACAACATTTGAAGGGCAGACTTAGAAAAGATACAAAAGTGCCTGGGGGTGCATCAGAACTGCTAATATAGCAAATGAAGAGATGATTAAAAGGAGCTGCCGCCGCTGTTGCTATAGTGGGAATTTATGGGATATTTGGTGCATAATCTCTGCAGGACAGTTTCAGCAAAATGGGTACCTCTTTCTCCACTGCTGACTGACTCTTTAAATCCCTGTGCTGGCATCAACAGAAAAAATTCTAGTTCTTAAACTCTGCACTTCTATTTTGCCTCCCTCCCTCCTCTCCAATCAAAGAAAAAAAAAGTTAGATAAAAGAAATATAAATTAGGCCTAGTTTTGATGCATCTATTTGGAGCTATACCATTTTTCAATTCTGTTTTTTACTTCTTATTCCATTTTATGAAAGAATCAGTATGTTCCTTGTCATAATTTTTATCATTTGGAATTTTGTCTGATTTTAGGTGAAATCAAATAAAAATGTGCAGTTTTTTAAATTGTCAAGATGGATCAAGAGTTTTTTATATTTCTTCAGAAGCAGCTCTGAAAAAGTGTTTTAAATAGTATTAAAGTACAATTTGGGTTAAGATTTTTTTTGAAGATTTTATTTATTTATTTATTTGAGCGAGAGGGAGAGAGAACAAAAGGAGAAGGGAGAGGGAGGGGGAAAGAATCTCAAGCAGACTCCGAACTGAGCTTGGAGCCTTATGTGGGGCTCAGTCCTAGGACCCTGAGATCATGACCCAAACCAAAATCAAGAGTCGGGCACTCAACCAACTGAGCCACCCAGGCACCCCTAATTGGGTTAAGCTTTTTTTTATTTGACATTTCATTATCCCTAGTATTCCAAATTAATTGGAATTAACTTTAAACTAAATTTTTAATTATTTTTAAACATAATTCAGTTTATTGAAGAAAAAATAGTTTACATAAGGGCCAACCATTTCAATACATATAACTCACTAATGAAAAATATGGTTTATATTTTATGCTAAAGCTGACTTACAGTTACACCAACATATAACATATTCTGGAATAGAAATTTCATTAATTCATTGCTAGACAATTTCTACATATAATCTGATGTCTGGAGTGTGTGTAACTCTAATGAAAATTGACATGAAGCTCAAGAAATCACATTTTAACATTCATCTTGGTTGTTGTCCCACCATAGTTTGATTTACTTTGTAATTATTCTTTAACTGAAATGAATACATGATGAAAATATCAGGGAATTACTAAATACCCAAAAGGCATGCTTTTTTGTTTTTAAAGAAATTGTGGTATGGAAACGTCTAAGCTGAATTTCAAAGGACTTTTATTTATTCCTATAAACCCTCTCCTTTTTGATGAAACATGCTTTGAAGCAGAGTTACAACTATGATGGGAGGGAAAATTTACTATAAATAAGCTTGCAAATGTATGTATCTTTGTGGAAAATATAGTTTTAGTGTAGAGAGCTATGAACTGGTTGCAGAGAAAGCTAGTACTTTATATAGGTATATGGGTTTAATATGACATATTATTTCTAAACTAGTGATTATTTAAAATTGGGTGTTTATTATTGGAAAGATAGTCTAGAATAATATTAAAAATATTAGCTCAAACAGCTGACATTTGTTGACTGTTATTGTGATTTAAATATTCATAAGGTAATTCAATATATGTGAAATATAAAGAGCGTATGGATATTTCTACTACAGGATGATACTTTTTTTTCCTTTTTAACTCTTTTATATGGCAACTTCAACTAAAATAATGGCTTGGTAATGGCTTATACCATTTTATTTTTCAAATGTTATATATACAATTGTCTTATTCAATTCTGTAGAAATGATAATTTTGATTGTTTAAATTATGTGAAAACCAGGTCAGAAATACCAACTTTAACAGAATCATCAGTCTCATTGAAAATAATAAACCTTTAAAAACTGTTAAAAAGAAAGGCACAGGCCACAAATAAGGTCATCTATGTTAGGACCCCACATCAGCGAACCAAAATTTAGTACCTAACCTAACTATCGCTCTAACCCCCATCCCAGTGTAACCTTTAATGAGTCAACACGGAATTTCCTGATCAGTACTGAGAAATTTATTGATAGACTGCTTTTCTTCCCCTTAGGAAGGTGACTTTGCCTAAAACAGTGCATTCTTTGCTAATAATCCTCCCCCCCAACACACACACACTGCCTTTAAAAACCTTTCCTTTCCTACAGACACAGCTCCTTTCTATTTACTAGATGGGATGTGGCCTGATTCATGAATTGTTCAAGAAAGCCAATTTGATCTTTTAAATTACTCAACTGAATTTCTGTTTAATATAACAAAGATTGGAAAATAAAGTCATACCACTTTAATAGCACAAAACCAGGAGGAAAATAAGATTTTTAAAACAATAATCAGTTTAAAGTTGTTTTTCTATATTATTTGAATCTAATTCTTCTGTCTACTTAAATACATTTTATCTTTTTTATGCTCAGAACACCAACCTATACAAATAACAAATGAACACTGGGCATGTGAACATTTTTAAAAACTGCTTGCAAAATCCTTCCAGAACCATAATGATATAAAAGCCACTATGCCTTTTGGGATGTGATGTTTTAGAATATCGTATATACATGTGAGGACAGACAGCTGATTTTTATGTAAAAAATCAGTTGAATTTTGGAAGAATTAACTCAATTTTTTTCTATTTGGAATTTGTTCTTTAATTGACTTCTCTGACTTTCTCCCCAGAATCCTGTCCCTAAAAGGAAGTGTCCACTCTTATAAGTGAGTATAACATCTCATACAGTAGCTTCTTCATTCTTAAAGTATGCAGTAGATGGAAGACAGCAGTATCAACATCGCCTGAGACGTGCTAAAAATGCAAATCTTCAAGCCCCTTGTCACACAACTGAATCAGGATTTCTAAGGTGAGGGCCCAGAGATCTGTGTTTTAACATCTCCCGGGGACTGAGAAGCACCATCCTAACTCAGCTTAAGCCAAGGTCAAGAGTTCCAATTCAGCAGTACTGCCAAGAGTGACTAGTTTATGTACTCACTCTTAAAAATTCTTCCCAAAGAAAGATAAGATGCGTTGGATGTTTTCTTAAAAGGAATGATTCAGTCATATCAACTGTGTATACAGAGGGCCTCAATACAGAATTTTACAGTTTATCTCAGCCTTATCAATAATAGTCTGATAAAATTTTATTTTAAATTGATTTCCTACCTTCATATTATTAGTTCATATGACAGCTAAAATATAATGTTAAGTATAATTCAGAATTTTATTACACTTCATAAAGGTGCTTACGTTTCATATATCTAGTTAGCACTTCTGCAGCAGTTGACTTATATACACATACTATATTTGATATACATGCCCTCTGAAATTCTGTCAGGAAATAATTATGGAAAATTAATAGACAGTATAGTTAATATATTCAGAACTTAATCAAAATTGAACTTTACTAGTTATGAGAGAAAAGAATTTATGGATGGAGTGATAAAATTTGAATGAATACTATTCATATGAGTTCATTAAGCTAATTCACAGAAAATCTACCTTAGGAAATTTATTCTCAATGAAAAATAACAAAGTATTTATAGATTTATAGTACAGGTAGAGATGACATATATATCATATATATTACAGTCATCAAGGTGAGTATAACTTTCAGAGCTTCAGATTCCAAAGTTTATGAAGAAAGCTGGGTATTTAATTCATACATTTTTATTAATATAAATACAAAAGCCTACAGACTTTATCAAACTTGTTTGTAAGCATCAATACTTAAAGAGCACCAAATTAATCCCACACACTTGAGTAGTAATACTATCTGGATTCAGGCCTAAAGGCTCATGAAAACAGTAAGTTGAATATGTAATGGATAGAATGAGAGATTATATTAGTATTGATTAGTCAGTTATATATATCCTTAAGAAAAAGTGTAACTCTTCTGTGGTCTTCCTCCCCCAAAATGCATAACCCAATCTAACCATAAGAAAAACCCGAAACAAACTCTTATATAGGCATTTTACAAATATCTAGCCAGTACTCATCAAAACTCTAAGTCACCCAAACAAAGAAAGTTGGAGAAATGGTCATGGCTGACACATGATAACTAGATATAATATGGGGTCCAGAAATAGAAAGAGGAGATTAAATTAAGAAAATCCAAATACAATATGGACTTCAGTTAATAATAATATATCAATATTGGTTTAGTAAATATAACAAATGTGCCATATTAATAATATGGCAAAGTGCGTGTGTGGTATATGGGAACTCTTTCCACTACTCAGTTATTTTTTCTAAAACTAAAATTAGTCTTTTATTTAAACTAAAATTAGTCTTAAATAAAAGTTTATTTTATTTTACTTTATTTTTTTTAAGATTTTATTTATTTATTTGACAGAGAGAGACACAGCGAGAGAGGGAATACAAGCCGGGGGAGTGGGAGAGGGAGAGGCAGGCTCTCCGCGGAGCAGGGAGCCCGATGTAGGGCTCGATCCCAGGATCCTGGGATCATTATCTGAGCCGAAGGCAGACGCTTAACGACTGAGCCACCCAGGCACCCCTAAAAGTTAAATTTTTTAAAAAGATTTTATTTATTTATTTGACACAGAAATAGATAGCAAGAGAGGGAACACAAGCAGGGGGAATGGGAGAGGGAGAAGCAGGCTCCGCGTTGAGCAGGGAGCCCCATGCGGGGCTTGATCCCAGAACCCTGGGATCATGACCTGAGCCGAAGGCAGACGCTTAACGACTGAGCCACCCAGGTGCCCACTTAAAAGTTTACTTTAAAATGGAGCTGCATTATGAGATATTATATTTGGTATAAAAGAGTAAATGTTAAATCCTAAATTCTGAGTATAAGTCAAGTTTCCTCTTTGCAAGACATTTGGGAGTTATAAGGCAGTTCTTTTTTTCTTACTTCCATTTTGATAATTTTACAAATGGGCTACTGCAGAGCACTTAGTTTGATGAGACAATCAATTAAAAACAAAGCCTAAAATATTCTAGCATATAATTTTACTTATTTAGCTTTGTGGCATTTTCTTCTGTTTTTAAATGTTATTATAAAGAATAAAATGTCAAGAACAAAGGAAGTGGTAAAGAATCACAAAATGTCATGTCATACATCAACATAACAAGCAAATAATAGAATTTAATAGTTGATGATCCACTATTCTATTTGTATTACTTTTGTTCACTGATAAATTAATTTTCATTTTACAGTTGGTTCACAACTCCTGAAGTGATTCAACCCTTCGGCATAGTGCTTCTAACACCAATAAACTGGTTTGGGAAGGGAAAAATCATTTTTATTTGAAAGCGAATGAAATATTTTTGCAAACACAGATGTGCTAAATAGATATTAAGGGTTGAAGGAACTATATATATGTGTGTGTAAATTTAATGACTCCATGGTCTTGTTATTTGTTCAGTAAGGCATGTCAAGCAACACATATTATACAGATATATTTCTAAAAATTGTATTTTGTTGTCAGAACTTTGAAATCAACACATTTCTGAAATTGCAATTTTCCTATACATTTTCACTGTTTTTGTTTGCTCTTTGAGGGAAGTCCCATTTCATTGTTTTACATCTTTGAAATGCTGAGCAGAAACTCCAGCATAATGAAAAGAAGGCAATCATACACGAAAGTTTATAGCTCCTGGCATTGTTGAGGTGTTCCATTATAACCAGCCTGCAAATCTCTACTGCTAAATTCATGGATGCTTTCTTATACCAAAATGAAATTATTGAAAACTGCTAGCAAGTTGTAAAGGAAAGACAAAGGATTAAGAGTTGCAATACCTGAATTCTATTTCCAAATTTTACAACCTGAGTTACTGGGCTTCTCTGGACATTAGTAACCTCACATGTAAAATAAAAGGGCAGGGAAAGCAATCTCCAAGTAACCAATGTTATTTTCACCTTAAAAAGCATTGCATATGTTAACATCAGGGACAAAAGACATCCTATGAATTTCCAAAACAGATACAGACTTTTCATAAGTTAGATCACCTAATAAATAAAGGAAGTACAATGGGTGTTTAATTCTGAGGGCCTTGCCTTCAGGCTTTGGAAGAACTTACCTAATTACAGACAACATAGCATCTGTCACACAGATTTGAAAATATGCTGAGTCTGATCACAACTCATTCCAAGTAAAACAGATTTTTAAATGGAAAAAAAAACTGAAAGAAAATGGAAATGAAATGATTCCAGATATAGTAGCCAGCCTCCAAGATGGTCCCCAGGGATTTTCATGTCATGGAATCCACCCCTTTATCCAGTTCCCTTTCACATTAAGTAGGGCTGTGTAATCAATAGTATATTGCTGAAGTGATGTTGCATGACTTCTGAGGCTAGGTTATAAAGGACAGTATGGCTTCTGCCTTGCTTTGTCTCATGTACCCAACAGCCACATCATTATGACACTCAAGCAGCCCTCTGAAAAGGGACTCAAGACCTCTCAGTAAGAGCCGCTTGGAAACAGATCTTCCAGCCACAGACAACCCTTTAGATTACTGTAACCTCAGCAGCTAAATTCTTGACTGGAACTTCATGGAAGACCTTAGGTCAGAACCACCAAACCAAAGCATTTCACAACTCCTTGCTCACATAAACTATAAAATAATAAATATTTATTGTTATTTTAAGCTGCTAAGTTTCCCCCAGAAACTTAGAAACTTTAAAATGATGAACATCTAAAGTTTTATGCTACTATGTTTTGGGTAATTTGTTTCACAGCAATAGATAACTAATAGATTGGTTATAGGTATTACCAAGGTTGCATTTCCTCAAGTATTCGAGGAAGTGTACAAGGATTCTAAGGGGAAACACAAGTAACATGGCCTCTTTGATTACTTCAGTCTGTAAAGTGGAATCAGGGTATTGGAAACCTGAATTATGTGACTTTTGCAAAATGAAATTTTGGGCAATAAATGTCTATCAATGTATCTCACTTTTTTTGCTTATTTCATATTCTCTACCAACAACCGCTCATTTAATTACTCTATTCTCTACTCGATTCTACTATTTCAATATATTTAATGCTATCATCTTAGTCTTAGTGCTTCAGCAAGAACTAATTTCTCATTGGGTTTTTTTTTTTACTTTAAATTTTTTATTGTTATGTTAATCACCATACATTACATCATTAGTTTTTGATGCAGTGTTCCATGATTCATTGTTTGGGAATAACACCCAGTGCTCCACGCAGAACGTGCCCTCTTTAATACCCATCACCAGGCTAACCCATCCCCCCAATCCCCTCCCCTCTAGAACCCTCAGTTTGTTTTTCAGAGTCCATCGTCTCTCATGGTTCGTCTCCCCCTCCGATTTACTCCCCTTCATTCTTCCCCTCCTGCTATCTTCTTTTTTTTTTCTTAACATATATTGCATTATTTGTTTCAGAGGTACAGATCTGTGATTCAACAGTCTTGCACGATTCACAGCACTCACCATAGCACATACCCTCCCCAATGTCCATCACCCAGCCACCCCGTCCCTCCCACACCCCCACCACTCCAGTAACCCTGTTTGTTTCCTGAGATTAAGAATTCCTCATATCAGTGAGGTCATATGATACATGTCTTTCTCTGATTGACTTATTTCACTCAGCATAACACCCTCCAGTTCTATCCACATCGTTGCAAATGGCAAGATCTCATTCCTTTTGATGGCTGCATAATATTCCATTGTGTATATATACAACATCTTCTTTATCCATTCATCTGTTGATGGACATCTTGGCGCTTTCCACAGTTTGGCTATTGTGGACATTGATGCTATGAACTTTGGGGTGCATGTACCCCTTCGGATCCCTACCTTTGTATCTTTGTGGTAAATACCCAGTAGTGCAATTGCTGGATCATATGGTAGCTCTATTTTCAACTGTTTGAGGAACCTCCATACTGTTTTCCAGAGTGGCTGCACCAGCTTGCATTCCCACCAACAGTGTAGGAGGGATCCCCTTTCCCCGCATCCCCGCCAACATCTGTCGTTTCCTGATTTGTTAATTTTAGCCATTCTGACTGGTGTGAGGTGGTATCTCATTGAGGTTTTGATTTAGATTTCCCTAATGCCAAGTGATATTGAGCACTTTCTCATGGGTCTGTTGGCCATTTGGATGTCTTTCATGTCTTCTGCCCATTTCTTGATTGGATTATTTGTTCTTTGGGTGTTGAGTTTGATAAGTTCTTTATAGATTTTGGATACTAGCCCTTTATCTGATATGTCATTTGCAAATATTTTCTCCCATTCTGTCGGTTGTCTTTTGGTTTTGTGGACTGTTTCTTTTGCTATGCAAAATCCCAATAGTTCATCTTTGCCCTTACTTCCCTTGCCTTTGGCGATATTTCTAGGAAGAAGTTGCTGTGGCTGAGGTCGAAGAGGTTGCTGCCTGTGTTCTCCTCTAGGATTTTGAAGGACTCCTGTCTCAACTTTAGGTCTTTCAAACATTTGGAGTCTATTTTTGTGTGTGGTGTAAGGAAATGGTCCAGTTTCATTCTTCTGCATGTGGCTGTCCAATTTTCCCAACACCATTTGTTGAAGAGACTGTCTTTTTTCCATTGGACATTCTTTCCTGCTTTGTCAAAGATGAGTTGACCATAGAGTTGAGGGTCCATTTCTGGGGTCCCTATTCTGTTCCATTGATCTATGTGTCTGTTTTTGTGCCAGTACCATATTGTCTTGATGATGACAGCTTTGTAATAGAGCTGGAAGTCCGGAATTGTGATGTCGCCAGCTTTGCTTTTCTTTTTCAACATTCCTCTGGCTACTCGGGGTCTCTTCTGGTTCCATACAAATTTTAGGATTATTTGTTCCATTTCTTTGAAAAAGGTGGATGGTATTTTGATGGGGATTGCATTGAATGCGTAGATTGCTCTAGGTAGCATTGACATCCTCAAAAAGTTTTTTCTTCCAATCCATGAGCATGGAACTTTTCCCATTTCTTTGTGTCTTCCTCAATTTCTTTCATGAGTATTTTATAGTTTTCTGAATACAGATCCTTTGCCTCTTTGGTTAAATTTATTCCTAGGTATCTTATGATTTTGGGTGCAATTATAGATGGGATCGACTCCTTAATTTGTCTCTCTTCTGTCTTGTTGTTGGTGTATAGGAATGCCACTGATTTCTGTGCATTGACTTTCTATCCTGCCACTTAACTGAATTCCTGTAGGAGTTCTAGCAGTTTTGGGGTGGAGTCTTTTGGGTTTTCCACATAAAGTATCATATCATCAGCAAAGAGTGAGAGTTTGACTTCCTCTTTCTGATTTGGATGCCTTGGATTTCTTTTTGTTGTCTGATTGCTGTGGTTAGGACTTCTAATACTATGTTGAATAGCAGTGGTGATAGTGGACATCCCTGCCATGTTCCTGACCTTAGGGGGAAAGCTCTCTGCTTTTCCCCATTGAGAATGATATTCGCTGTGGGTTTTTCATAGATGGCTTTTATGATATTGAGGTATGTACCCTCTATCCCTATAGTTTGAAGAATTTTGATCAAGAAAGGATGCTGTACTTTGTCAAATGCTTTTTTGGCATCTATTGAGAGGATCATATGATTCTTGTTCTTTCTTTTGTTAATATATTGTATCACATTGATTGATTTGCGGATGTTGAACCAACCTTGCAGCCCAGGGATAAATCCCACTTGGGCATGGTGAAGAATCCTTTTAATGTACTGTTGGATCCTATTGGGTAGTATTTTGGTGAGAATTTTTGCATCCATGTTGATCAAGGATATTGGTCTGTAATTCTCCTTTTTGATGGGGTCTTTGTCTGGTTTGGGGATCAAGGTAATGGTGGCCTCATAAAATGAGTTTGGAAGTTTTCCTTCCATTTCTATTTTTTGGGACAGTTTCAGGAGAATGGGTATTAATTCTTCTTTAAATGTTTGGTAGAATTCCCCTTGGAAGCCATCTGGCCCTGGGCTTTTGTTTGTTGGGAGATTTTTTATGACTGCTTCAATTTCCTTAGTGGTTATAGGTCTGTTTAGGTTTTCTACTTCTTCCTGGTTCAATTTTGGTAGTTGATACAGCTCTAGGAATGCGTCCATTTCTTCCAGGTTATCTAATTTGCTGGCACAAAGTCGCTCATAATATTTTCTTATAATTGTTTGTATTTCTTTAGTGTTGGTTGTGATCTCTCCTCTTTCATTCATGATTTTGTTGATTTGGGTCATTTCTCTTTTCTTTTTGATAAGTCTGTCCAGGGGTTTATCAATCTTGTTAATTCTTTCAAAGAACCAGCTCCTAGTTTCGTTGATCTGTTCTGCTGTTCTTTTAGTTTCTATTTCATTGATTTTTGCTCTGATCTTTATTATTTCTCTTCTCCTGCTGGGTTTAGGCTTTATTTTTTGTTTTTTCCCTAGCTCCTTTAGGTGTAGGGTTAGGTTGTGTATTTGAGACCTTTCTTGATTCTTGAGAAAGGCTTGTATTGCTATATACTTTCCTCTTTGGACTGCCTTTGGTGTATCCCAAAGATTTTGGATAGTGTGTTTTCATTTTCATTGGTTTCCATGAATTTTTTAAATTCTTCTTTAATTTCCTGGTTGACCCATTCATTCTTTAGTAGGATGCTCTTTAGCCTCCATGTATTTGAGTTCTTTTCGACTTTCCTCTTGTGATTGAGTTCTAGTTTCAAAGCATTGTGGTCTGAAAATATGCAGGGAATAATCCCAAACTTTTGGTACCGGTTGAGACCTGATTTGTGGCCTAGGACGTGATCTATTCTGGAGAATGTTCCATAAGCACTAGAGAAGAATGTGTTTTCCATTGCTTTGGGATGGAATGTTCTTTTTTTTTTTTAAAGATTTTATTTATTCATTTGACAGAGAGACACAGCGAGAGCAGGAACACAAGCAGGGGGAGTGGGAGAGGGAGAAGCAGGCTTCCCGCGGAGCAAGGAGCCCGATGTGGGGCTCGATCCCAGGACCCTGGGATCATGACCTGAGCCGAAGGCAGCCGCTTAACCGACTGAGCCACCCAGGCGCCCAGGGATGGAATGTTCTATATATGTCTGTGAAGTCCATTTGATCCATTGTGTCATTTAAAGTCTTTATTTCCTTGTTGATCTTTTGCTTAGATGATCTGTCCATTTCAGTCAGGGGGATGTTAAAGTCCCCCACTATTATCGTATCGTGTCAATGTGTTCCTTTGCTTTTGTTATTAATTGCCTTCTATAATTGGCTGCTCCCATGTTAGGGACATAGATATTTACAATTGTTAGATCTTCTTGTTGGATAGACCCTTTAAGTAGGATATAGTGTCCTTCCTCATCTCTCTGTACAGTCTTCGGTTTAAAATCTAATTTGTCTGATATAAGGATTGCCACTCCAGATTTCTTTTGGTGTCCGTTAGCATGGTAAATGGCTTTCCACCCCCTCACTTTCAATGTGGGGGTGTCTTTTGGTCTAAAATGAGTCATTTGCTGACAGCATATCGATGCGTCTTGTTATTTTATCCAATCTGATAGCCTGTGTCTTTTGATTGGGGCATTTAGCCCATTTACATCCAGGGTAACTATTGAAAGATATGGATTTAGTGCCATTGTATTGCCTGTAAGGTGACTGTTACTCTATACTGTCTGTGTTCCTTTCTGGTCTATGCTGCTTTTGGCTCTCTCTTTGCTTAGAGGACCCCTTTCAATATTTCTCGGAGGGCTGGTTTCGTGTTTGCAAATTCCTTTATTTATTGTTTGTCCTGGAAGATTTTTATCTCTCCTTCTATTTTCAATGAGAGCCTAGCTGGATATAGTATTCTTGGCTGCATATTTTTCTCGTTTAGTGCTCTGAAGATACCATACCAGTCCTTTCTGGCCTGCCAGGTCTCTGTGGATAGGTCTGTTGCCAATCTAATATTTCTACCATTATAGTTTACATATCTCTTCTCCCGAGCTGCTTTCAAATTTTCTCTTTGTCTCTGAGACTCGTAAGTTTTACTATTAGATGTCAGGGTGTTGACCTATTTTTATTGATTTTGAGAAGGGTTCTCTGTGCCTACTGGATTTTGATGCCTGTTTCCTTCCCCACATTAGATAAGTTCTCTGCTATAATTTTGCTCCAATATACCTTCTGCCCCTCTCTCTCTTTCTTCTTCTTCTGGGATCCCCATTATTCTAATGTTGTTTCATCTTATCATATCGCTTATCTCTCGAATTCTGCCATCGTGATCCAGTAGTTCTCTCTCTTTTTCTCAGCTTCTTTATTTTCCATCATTTGGTCTTCTATATCACCAATTCTCTCTTCTGCCTCATTTATCCTAGCAGTTAGTGCCATTTTTGATTGCACCTCATTAATAGCCTTTTTAATTTTGACTTGTTTAGATTTTAGTTCTTTTATTTCTTCAGGAAGCGTTTCTGTAATAACCTCCACGCTTTTTTCAAGCCCAGCTAGTATCTTTAAAATCATGATTCTGAACTCTAGGTCCGACTTCATACTAATGTCCGTATTGAGTAGATCCCTGGCAGACGGTAATACCTCTTGTTCTTTTTGTTGAGGTGATTTTTTTCGTCTTGTCATTTTGTCCAGTAGAGAATAGATGAATGAGAGAACAAAATGCTAACAGGTTAACAACGTCCCCAGAAAATATACTCTAAACAAATCAGAAAAGACCTGAAACCAGAGGAGAAGAAAGGAAAAGAAAGATGAAAGAAAGAGAAAGAGAAAGAAAAAGATAAAGATAAAAACAAACAAAAACAAAAAAAACAGAATATGATCAAATATGATCAGGCTAGTGCATAGATCAATACCACACACTAGATTTTGGGTGTATTTTGGTCTGTTAGAAGAAAGTGCCTCCTAAATTTGTAAAGAAAGAAAGACTTATATATGTACAAAATAAGGGTTGATACAATGAAGGGATGGAAGATGACTGTAAAGATGAAATTTATAAAAGATTCTATAAAAGGAATTGATAAGAAGTTGTTTGAAAAAAGAAAGAAGAAGATTTAAAAAAAAAAGAAAAAAAAGGGAGAGAATGTGATCAGGCAGGAGACTAGAAGAAAGCCATACACTAGTGATTTAGGGTATATTTTGATCTGTTAGAAGAAACTGTATCTCAAAATTTTAAAGAGAGAACAACTTATATATATATATATGCCAAAAATAAGGGTAACTAGTACAAAAGGATAGAATATGACTCTAAAAATCAAAAATAAAAATGTTTTTTTTAAAAGGTATTGATAAGATGTTGGTTGAAAAAGGGAAAAAGAAAAAGTAAAAAGAAAAAAACAGTTAAAAAAATTAACTTTGAAAGACTAATGAAGCATGGTAAAAAAGCCATGAATTCTATGTGCAGTGTTCCCCTAGCACAGAGTTCTCCCATTCTCCTTGATCGGTAAACTTGGTCTTGGCTGGCTGTTCGTGATCTTCTGGGGGAGGGGCCTGTTGCCGTGGTTCCCAAATGTCTTTGCCGGCCGCGGAATTGCCCTGCCCTTGCTAGTTTGGGCTAAGTAATCTGCTCGGGTTTGCTCTCGGGAGTTTTGTTCCCTGCAAGCTTTTCATTCGGCTTTGGAGGACGAGAGTCAAAATGGCGGCCTCCAATCTCCGCCCGGAGGAGCCGAGAACTCGGGGCTCCACTCGTCAGTGAGCCCCCAGAGAAAAGCAGTCAGTCACTCCTGTCTCCCCGGTCTCTGGCTGCACTCTGTGCTCACCCGGCCTGTGACCGAGCGTTTCTATCTCTGGCACCCGACCCCATGTGGAGTCTCCAAACCCAGCAGATCCCTGTGGTCCACTCCCGCGCCGCTCCTCCCGGGGGAGGAAGGGGAGTCTCCCCAGATCTGCCACTTGTTGGGTCCCTGCTGGAGGAGCAGTGGCCCGACTGGGCCGCGGATCACAGTTTATGGCCACCCCGAGCTGAGAACCCGCGCCTCGGCTCCTTCTCTGCAGCTGGCTTCCCCGCTCCGATACCTGGGAGCTCTGCAGCACTCAGGCACCCCCGGTCTTTCTGTGACCCCAAGGGTCCTGAGACCACACTGTCCCACGAGGGTTCCACCCCCCGCTTAGCCACTGCAGCGATGTCCCTCAACGGAGCTGACTTCTAAAAGGTCCGATTTTGTGCTCCGCGGCTCTATCATTTGCCTGAAGTGGCCGACGGAGGCCCCCTTCCCCGCCGTCTATCCCCCCGAATATCGCCTCGGATTCACTTCTCCGCACGTCCTAGCTTCCACTAAGTGGTTGGTTTTCTGTTCAGAGAGTTGTTGGTGTTCTCTTCTTCTATCTCCTGTTGAGTTCGTAGGTGTTCAGAATGGTTTGATCCCTTTTCAGCTGAATTCCTGAGACCAGACGAAATCTAGGTCTCCTACTCCTCCGCCATCTTGCTCTGCCTTCTCATTGGCTGTTAACAACTATGGGCCCAAGGACATATTCACTCTGGCTCATGGTTTTATCTCAAACAAGTTCAGTAGCAGCCATATATACTTACATTTAATAAGTATTTATTAAATAAAGAAGTGATTGCAAATAAAACCATTATGTTGTTGTTAAAAAGAAGAAAAAATTTTAATAAATAAAAGAAAACGCTCAGTATATTTTCTCTAGATGCTTCTGAGCCCAGAGAAAGAATGAGAAAAAGGAGTTTTAAGACTTAAATAATGGGGACACCTGGGTGGCTCAGTAGGTTAAGCATCTGCCTTTGGCTCAGGTCATGATCCCAGGGTCCTGGGACCCAGTGCCTCCCCAGGCTCCTTGCTCAGCAGGGAGCCTGCTTCTCCCTCTGCCTGCCACTCCCCCTGCTTGTGCTCTCTCTCTCTCTCTCTCTGACAAATAAATAAATAAAATCTTTAAAAAAAGACTTAAATAATGGATATCTAATAAACAGAGGTACTTTATTTGAAGAGAAATCATTAGCTGTTGATACCTAAGCCTCCATTTGCCTTGACTACAAATGGAAAAAATAGTGATACTCTGATTTTCTAATACCACATATAACTCATAGGTGGAATTGCTCTACAGATAAAGGTAGCCAACTGAGCAAGAAAATTGGTAGTGATTTTATGATATATAAGGAAAGGTTCAGTTAAATTTATACCTTAGCTACATAGCTTGGGTCAAGGAGAGTCCAAAGTACATAGACTAAAGTTGCTACAGTTTCTCTTAGTTGTTTCTTTTTCTTAAATTGCCCTCTTCTGGTGTTTCCAGAGTCTTTAATCTTTCCTTATTTTAATTTGTAGCTGAATAATATTTTGGTGATTTAAAAAAAATCATTATATTCCTGATAAAATGTTTAATCCAGTTTACTTAGACATATCTTACCTCAAGGTCCTCATATACTGGATTTCTCAAGGGTCTGTGTGAACACAATTATGAAAATTTTAGATAGAAACGCTCAGGTAGAGTACTAGCTATGAAAGTACAAATGTATAATTTCCATTTTTTTGAGAGAACCATAAATACAACTTTGCATAAAGTAAGATCCAATAATGTCTCACCCACCCAGTTATATCAGAAAATAAGTGCATAAAAACATTTATCCAGAAAAATTATCTAAGTAACTTTTTAAATTAAAACACTTTTAAAATATAGTGTGCACTTGCCACATTAAAACAATTCTAAGAAATGATGTAATCTAATTTTCAGTGAATGACTCTATATGATGGATTCTTGTAACTTTATTTCTCTTTTTTTTTAAAGATTTTATTTATTTATTTGACAGAGAGAGACAGCGAGAGCAGGAACACAAGCAGGGGGAGTGGGAGAGGGAGAAGCTGAGCAAGGAGCCCGATGTGGGACTTGATCCCAGGACCCTGGGATCATGACCTGAGCCAAAGGCAGACGCTTAACGACTGAGCCACCCAGGCGCCCTTGTAACTTTATTTCTTACATTTTAGTAAGCTAACACCATAGATGTCTTCTTGAATAGGTATCTTGTGTTAAGGTAATAATTCTCAAAAGATCCCTAAACCAAAAAACTCAAACTTCTGGGAATTTGGTTTGTTTGACTTTTCTCATTGTGGTCACTTCTATTCTCCATCATCATTTACCCTCTAACAAGCCTGTTTTCACTGCTGCCATTTTCTTTCCCTTCTGAGTGTTCTGAGTATTGCGTATAATTTCTGCTGTTAGTCCTTGCAGTTTATAAATGTTACAAAAAATAAGAAGATAATCGGTACTATATATATATGTGTGTGTGTGTGTTTGTGTGTGTGTGTGTGTGTGTACACCTATATACATATATATATGGTGCCTAAAAAGACTGTATATGCTGATTAGCTGCATTAGCAGTTTGACAGTTTGACTGGGGTTAAATGATTTTCCCTAATTTCAGAGTTTAAAACTAGCCTAGAAAGATATGATTATTTAAAGCCTTAGAACCTGATAAGTATAGAATAGCAAATCTGAAATAGACCAACATTACTGTATCCACCATTTAACAATATACGTTGAGAATGTATTATGTGCCAGGCACAAGTATGGCACTTGAAATATATGAGGAATCAAAACAGGAAAAGAACCTACCCTCACGGAGATATATTTCTGTAAGGGGAAATAAAAAATAAATTATTTGAAGAAATATAAATGATATAAAAAGGATAAAGAGTTCCAAATGTGCACATCCTGTTATACATGTAGAAGTCAGGGAAGACTCAGATAATGAGACATTTGAGTAGACACCTGAAAAACATGAAGTGGAATATATGTTATATGGAAGAAAAGTGTTAGAAGTACAGAGAATAATAACTGTAAAAATACTAAAAGAGGAGAATGCTTGGCATTTTCTAAGAACAGCAAGATAGCCAGAGCCAATGCAGTAAAGAAAAGAAGGGAAGAGTATGGTGGAAACGATAGAGAGAGATGGTGGGACCAGAATCGACCATGGCAAAGACACTGTCTTGTATCATAAGCTGGAGAGAAGGCCATCAGAGACATTAAGGAGTGACATGGTCTCCCTTGAGACTGTGTTAAAGGATTTCTCTGACTACTAGGTTGAAAGTAGATTTTGGGGTGCAAAAGCAGAGGCAAGGGGGCCTGTTGGAAGCCAATGTGAATTGTGTAAGACTGATGAATCACAGACCTGTACCTCTGAAACAAATAATACATTATATATTAAAAAAAAAAAGATAGTAGGAAGGGAGAAATGAAGTGGGGTAAATCAGAGGGGGAGACGAACCATGAGAGACGATGGACTCTGAGAAACTAACTGAGTGTTCTAGAGGGGAGGGGGTGGGGGGATGGGTTAGCCTGGTGATGGGTATTAAGGAGGGCACATTCTGCATGGAGCACTGGGTGTTATACGCAAACAATGAATCATGGAACACTACATCAAAAACTAATGATGTAATATATGGTGATTAACATAACAATAAAAAATTTAAAAAAACTAATGATGTAATGTATGGTGACTAACATAACATAATAAAATAAAAACTTGCAAGAAAAAAATAAAAGAAGCCAATGCAATAAAACAGGCAAGAAAAAATGGTGGTGCTATGCATGTGCTTTAAAAAAGAGCAACAGGGTTTAGGTTTTGAACATGTCAAGTTTGAAGTGCACATTCGAATAAAGAGTAAGCAATTAAATATATATGTGTTCAGCTGAGGTGAGAGGTCCCAGGGGAAGACATAAAATTTCAAGATGTGAAAAAATACAACTTCTGTGTGGGCTTAAAGGTATTATCCAGGAGACAGACAAGAATTCATAATGTAGGTGAAAAAACATAAATGTAGGTGAAAAAAAATGACTGACCCTATGCTTTTGAGTAGAGGAAAGGGGATGGATGTCGTGAGAAAGGGGAGAAACTGATTTTAGAACAAAGCAGAGACGTTAGAGCCCTAGTAACAGAAAAAAAGCCCAGAACATGTGGGTGCAGAAGCAAGTGACAGGGTAACTATGGGAGGAGGGGGAGTAATATATTCAAGTTACTTTTGATTTCATCTAGTATTCACAGTAGTATAAGGAGCTGGTTCATCCATGGCTGCTGATAGGGAAAGGAGTTTTCTAGGTGAAGATAGAGAAGTTTCTATGAATGTGGGAGAATAAATTGGGAAATATATGGGCTTTTAGAGAAGCACTTAGAGGTAACTTGAGGTAAATTGTACAGAATTCTTAGAAGGGGAGAGAGAATAAATGCTTCTCCTCTATCTACTTTTACTTCCTAACAGAGGGGGATAAAACACACTGATGTTTCAGTGAAGTCTGCAATTACGATTTTAATGGAATGAATATGTTGAGTAGTTTCCAGCATACATTACCATATAGAAGGTCCACACAGGTTTACTTGCCAGCTCATGATATAAAAAATTCCTTCTCTCAAAGGATCACTAGTACTTTTCTAAGTTTTAAGACCTTGACAGATAGAAGTCTAGGCCAGAGACACAAAAGGCTTCTTCCAGGAGAGGACAGTTTTGACAAGCAAAAAGTATATTATCTTTTGGAGCAAAGGCAAAGAAAGACGGGGTTCAAAAATGTCAGGTAACCAATAAAACTTTTATGAAGTAAGATTTATTTTGTTGGTAATATAATGTATTATCTCAAGCATAAGTCAACAAGTTTTATGAGAAGATTTAAGCTATAGGTCCTTAACTATGATTTTGGACCTATTTCATACTTTTTTGTGTTGTGTGGACAGAAGATTGCAGACAGAACTTTGCTTAGTTAATTTTGGCCCTCCTACAGACCAACTTGTGTTGAATTCCTGAAATCTCATAGCCTTAAAGAGATTAAAGCCTAACACTTAACACAACAATCTATAAAGTTATAACTTTAAGTAACTGATGGTATTTCAACTTTACATATATTTACCTATTGCCTAAAATGAAATATATTTCCATGCAATAGCAATTCCACTGAAATGCAGACTTGGACAGAAATGCATAATGATGAATCAATATCCTTTTATTAAAATATTGCAACAAAAGTAAGGAGCTTAAAATTAATAGCTGTATGTTGGTTTAAGATTATCTTTTAACATTTCAATCTTCCTTGTCATCCATTTTGAATAATAAGATAGATTTAATAAAGGAAAAGATGAACAATATTATGACGTGGATTCTAAATTCTCCCTAAGTATATATAAGAATAATAAGGTGGTGGCCATCTGATATTTAATTTTACATTTCTGTGACATTGACTAATGATAGGACAAAAATACTTTTTCTCCTTTACATCTATTTTTGTGGTGAACATATTCTTTTACACATGAAGATAATACCAATAATACATAAGATATATTATTTAAATGTTATTTAGGAGTAGCAAAATCCGGTTATGATTCATGTGCATTTTATCATGACAGTTTCTTTCAAAATTTGCAAAGTGACTGATGAGGTTTACCAGTACGATTCATTATGGTGAAACAGTGAAGCTAACAGTTCTCAAGAGTAAATTAACCTTTGACCTGGACCTGATTAACAGTTATTAACCAAGTTGGCCAAATAGTTTCAGACTAATGCTCTAAACCATTACTAAACTTATCAAATCATTTTATTTTCAAAATCAGTTTTATTGAATCTTCTTGGAATAGTAAAACAAATCCTTAATGTAATTTTCTGAATTTGCTCCCCATACTTGATTTTTACATAACCAAACTTTGGATTTCTTGACTCTTATGATATCTTATTATGAAAGACAATAAACAGGGCGCCTGGGTGGCTCAGTTGGTTAAGCGACTGCCTTCGGCTCAGGTCATGATCCTGGAGTCCCGGGATCAAGTCCCACATCGGGCTCTCTGCTCAGCAGGGAGTCTGCTTCTCCCTCTGACCCTCTTCCCTCTCGTGCTTTCTATCTCTCATTCTCTCTCTCTCTGAAATAAATAAATAAAATCTTTAAAAAAAAAAAGAAAGACAATAAACAGAAATTTAGAAAATGAAAATAATTTGTAATATAGTTTTCACTGACTCTCATATTCTGATTTTGAAAATTATGTCATACTTCCTTTCTGCTCATTTCCTGAGGTGTTTGAAATTGCTGACTGTATTTTGGTTTTACACATTTTCTAGTAGAATTTTGGACAATTAACAATGAGTCTTCCATATATATATATATATATATATACACACATGAACAATTCAGACATATTTACATATACATGTATAAATATGTGTGTGTGTTCACGTGTACATGTGAATAAAGCTTTATCTAATAATTAATACTTGAATTCTGGAAAAAAATAAAAGTAATTTAGGGTATATTGGATATTTATTTATTTATTTGAGAGAGAGAGTGTGCATGAGTGGGACGAGGGGCACAGGGAGAGGGAGAGAACCCATTCTAAGCAGACTCCCCGTTGAGTATGAGCCCCAGGCAGGGGCTAGATCTCACAACCCTAAGATTATGACCTGAGCTGAAACCAAGAGTCAGGTGCTCAACTGACTGAAGCGGTGCCCCTAGGGTAGATAGAATTTGATCAAGCTCTGTGGTTGCTTCAATCATAATCACATTAAGAAACAAAATAGCAGGGTAGAATAGCACTATGAGTTTTCAAATCATAGATTTAATTTTGAAGTTCACTACCTCTGTGACTTCGGACATGTTAATTTTCATCTCTGAGTTCGGTTTGCTCAGGTATAATGCTACATTTTAAATAGAATAATATAGTTGCTATGACCCACATGTCCTGAGCAGTTTATTTTCCTAAACAATTCCTCTAAACCTAAGACACCGAATCCAGATTGCCTAGGTCCCAAAATCTACTTTTCCCTCCCCTGATGATATGCTTTATCATGTTTTCCCTGTAGAAAGACAGAGCAATAAGGAGAGACAGGGTCCCCCAGGGAAGGCATAAACAGACCACATAACAAGAAGGTGTTTGGGCTCCAGCACGCCTCCCTTGGGGGACAGCCAGAGGCATGGAAAACCCAAAGCCCTCTTCTTGTGAGACTCCTAAGCAGGCTGTTCTTTTAACCCACACTGTGCGATATTGTGGAATTTGTCCTGAGACTTGTTGCAAGAGATGAGGTAACCTAGAAAGGATCCGCTCTGAATGCTAAATACCGAACGTGGTGCCTAGCACACAATAAACGCTTTGTCACTTAGATTTCCTTCTCTACCTTTTGAACAGATGCAGAGAAATTACAGTGGATACTTCAAAGCTAAATCTGTTTTCTTTTTGCAGAAAACACACAGAACAATTTTCTATTCATTTGAGATGTGCAAACTGCCTTCTTGTTTTCTTCTAAAAATATAGAGATTATCGACTGTTAATAAAAGACAAATGAATTTTTTTTCACACAAGGAATATAACTTATACACCTAAAACCTGTCACTGTTCCATCTAAGCCATCTAAGTGGGCCATGGCATGCATATATGCTAGTCCCGCTGCTACCAGATAGCCAAAGTCAAAATCACAGTTAAAGTGTAGTACATTTTGCAGCAATCATTAAAAGAAAGAATCTCATAATTTTGCTTTTCTCACATTGGAATTGAAAGTTTAACTGGAAAAGGTTTTTTTCTTTTGTTTCATTTTGTTTTTAGTACTTTATAAGAGTAGAGAAGACTGTAAGTAACATATAATGTATAGTTTAAAAATGAACACCCATGCACTTACCATCATTTTAGATATAAAATGATGCCAGTGCATTTGTGAAAGCATAGGCACTCCAAGTGCAAAGCATCCACTTTCCCAGTCTCCAAAGATACCTTCTCTTTCTGTATTAATCTCCTTCTTGCCTTTCCCCGCCATTACACTGTATGAGCGAGAGACTGCGGTTTATCCCATACCCTTCCCCTTCCTTCCCCCTTCTTTATTGAAGGTGGCAATCTACTCAGCTCAACTACTGTATTTTCTAGCTTCTGTGACCTCGGAGACGAAAGATCTAAGTGAGACATTGAGTGGGGCTCTCGCGAGAACTCTTTTTGTCCCTTTTTCTCCTCTTCTCATTACTACCTATAATGTGTTCTTGATGTCTGAGCTTCAACAATCACCTTTTGAACTCGAACACAGAGGTAATGCTAAGTAAGGAGAAGCAGAGAAAAGAAGTGGGACCTCCCTGCAGTCCCCAGATACTCACTTCCCAGGCTTCTTGTAGTTGAAAAATAAGGTCTGAAATTATTTGAGCTACTATACTAAGTTCTCTATTAGTAGGGATTCAACATAATTCCTAGCTGATATTCTGCATTTGTAGTTATGCATAAAAATATTTTTCCCCATGGGTTTAGATACATATATAAATGGAATTATATTGTAAAGAGACTTTTGTGGTTTGCTTACCTCATACTGATATTTTGAGATTCATTTAGCTCCTTATTCTCTTGAATATATAAACAGTAATTTACTTACCCACTTTATTGTTGATGGAGATTTGGGTCATGTCCAGATTTATTTGTACAACATTAGTTGCTATGAGTAATTTTGCATATATCTACTACACCACTTGTGAAAGACTGTCTAGTATATTCTATTATTGGAATTCTTAGGTCATTTAACATGTGCTTTTTTAAGTATATGTAGTAAAGAAAAATTGTTTTTCTATGTGCTTTTACCTATTTAAACTATGGCTAGCCTTGAAAGAACTTCACTATTTTTTCATTACCTTTTGGTAATATCTTTTTTTTCTTTTTTGCCAGCTTAGTGGGTATGAAAATTTACCTCATGATGTTATTTTGCACACCTCAATTTCTAGTGAGATAGAGTATTTTTATCACATGTTTTTGCAACATTGTGCTCTTCTATGAAATGATAGTTCTTACCATTTTCCCATTTTTTAATTGAACACATTATTTTTATTAGTTTATAGTAATTATTTTATATTAAAAATAAAACCTATTTCAGCTGGAAATTGTAAAAATATCTGTTTATGGCATCCATACTTACTATCTCCAGTATGATGTAGTTGCAGATATCAATCTTCTGCTTTATGGTTTGTGGTTTTATTTTATGTCTTATTTGGAAATTATCCTCCAACCACAATTAAGTAGTGTAAGTCTATAATTAGTCTGAACTTAAATTTAGGTGAAGTGCCAGGAAGAGATCCAATTTCCTTTTGTAAGCATATGGGGAATCAATTTTCCCAGCACCATATCTTTATACTCTAACTTCTCCCCACTAATCTGAAATGCCACTATTTCATTAAGTTTACAGAGAATTTTGGTCATTTTCTTGGATCTCTATTCTATTCATTCATTTAATTTTCTATTCCTGCACAATAGCACATTATCTTAAATATGACAGTTTCATAATTAGCGTAAGCATTTAAAATTCCCCTTCCTTGTTCCCTCCAGAATTTGGTTATTTTTTGATTGTTGGCTATTTTTGATTGTTGGATCTTCATGTAAGTTATAGAATCGGCTTGCCATAAGATTTCATGAAAATCTTATTTCTGAATCTGGAATTGCATTGTAAGTATAGATAGATATGGGGAACATTAACATTTTAATGATATTACATTTTTCTTCATGAATATAGTGTGTCACTTCATTTATTTACCACTTTTAAAAGTATCTTTCAAGACACTTTTGAAATTTTCTTCGTAAGATCATGAAGATAATTTGTATTCATTTGAGGTCTTTTAAATTTTTGTTGCATTTTCTTGGTTTTGATTTATTTGCAGGTGCTTCAAACTATGTGTATATAGCTGGTGCCTAAAACTGCAACATGAAATAGAAAAAGTGGTAGCAAATATATTTCTTGTTACTGACTAAAGGACTACTTTTTAGTATTTTAATTCATTGAGACTGCTAGAATTTTATTTTAGTTATCTTTGCCAGGTTAAGCAAGTTGCATTTTATTTCCGGTGTGTTAGATTTTTTTTAAATATGTGGGAATATTTTTGCGTCGGAACTGGATGTTCAATATTGAGATTGGCCTGTGATATTCTTCTTTTACCCAGCCTGTCAGGCTGTTACCAATGTTTCAGTAGTCTGATGAAATGAATGGTGGAGTTTTTGTTGCTGCTGTTGTTGTGGTTGTTGTCTCATGAAAAAAAAAATATTGTGCTTCATTGGACATATCTGTTCTTTGAATATTTGGTAAAGATCAGATAAAAATCTCTGGGCCAATTTTTGTGATGATTCGTGTAAAATTTACATTTCTAAAATTCATTAGAATGACCTCATAAAAATAATTCCTATACAAAATTTGGATAGAAATATAGCTTCTTACCATACACATTTTTATTCTTGAGTTAGCTTAATTTTCAGTTTTGACATTATTCCCGACTCTGAGATCTGTGGTTCTGATCCGTATCCTCCTGCTGTTGTTCCCCCTGCTTGGAGCCTACTGTAATATTTAACCTGAGCCTGCCTTTCTTACAAGTGTTCTGGCTTCAGATATGTTCTGGTTCTATTAAAAGTGACTTGCTCTAAATAAGTTCTATGTAAGCAAATCTTTATTCCTGTTTTGGAAAGTATCTATTTTGGTAAATATTTTGAAAGAAAATGCAGAAGAGGCTATAATAAAACAGAGATTTCATCCATCATATTGTAAAGATCTGCCTTTATTTTATAAATAATATAATGCATTTTTTAATAATTGAATTGATAAGTGGATGACAATGGTTTATAGTGGTACCATTTCCAGAAAACATATTTAAATTTTAACTGTCATCTTTAAAACTTAAGGCAGGAATTTATGCATTAAGTCAGTGAGAAAGTATTTGGAGATTGAAAAGTCCTGGCAGGCCTCAAATGGCAATGCGTATCAAGTGGTCTGACCTACATGTCAGGAAATTCCTACCTAGTCAGCAACTACGTTAGTAAAATCTGCAACTTTAAAGTTGAGCAGCATATAAAATCTTAAAAGTGTTACTTTGCTTCATAGTTTAGGGTTTTAGAACCTGTTTTCACCATGTTGAATATAGCTGATTAATAAAGGAATTGTGACTGCCATTTAGGGAAGCCTGTGATTGCTCATTTTGGCTTGCAGTTACAATGCTGTAATTGTAAAACAAAGACTCAGATTTGTATCTACCACGCTAAATATAATTCTCTTACAAAAGATTTGTTTGCATGATTGCCATTTTAATCATGGTTGTGTTTCCTATTGGATGATGGCGGATACTGAATTAACCAGGAAAAGAGATATCGTCGTGGTTAAGAGCACAAAGTATGGGGTTATATCCTCTGGGTTTCCTGATATGCAGATTTGGTTTTATTCTTAGCTCTAACCTCAGGGAAACTACTGCATCAGTATTAGCCCTGAGGACATTTTTAATATATTGACATACGATATTTAAGTGTTTCCTGCTTTTATTTCTATGATTGTGATTATTGACATTGCTATTATTATTCATTAATACTAAAAGAATTATGTATAAATCTATATATATATATATTTAAAGTGTTGTAAAGTAATGAGACATATACTAAAATTACAAGAGGATAAAATGTGCAAAACCAGGGCGCCTGGGTGGCTCAGTTGGTTAAGAGACTGCCTTCGGCTCAGGTCATGATCCTGGAGTCCTGGAATCGAGTCCCGCATCGGTCTCCCTGCTCGACAGGGAGTCTGCTTCTCCCTCTGACCCTCTTCCCTCTCGTGCTCTCTATCTCATTCTCTCTCTCTTAAATAAATAAATAAAGTCTTTAAAAAAAAATGTGCAAAACCAGTTTCATGTATACATTTATATCCCCTGGTTTTTCCTAGTAGTGAAAAGCTCATGCTTGCAAGTTCCAGTCCCAGCTAGTCCACTTCCTAGAAATATATTCTAACATTAGTACGGAAGTTCACCCCCCTGAGGTTTCCTCATCTGTTAAATGATGATAATAATAGCACTAATTTCACTGGTTGCTGATGGGATCTTATAAATGGATGCATATAAAATATTTAGAACACCATATAGCACACAGCAAGTGTTCAATACACCAAAATCAATTTCTAATGTGTATGTGCATTTAAACAATATCCAACAACATCCCCATATGCATTTTAAGAGCTCTAAAGAAGGATGGTAAAAATATTAATCAGAAAATATGGCCATGTGTAGGTATTTCCAATGTAATATTTTATTTTAGAGGGGAACTAATGATATAAATTAGAATTCTGTAAACAAGCTAGTAGATAATCTGCCTCACCAATTTCAGTGACATAATTTATTGCTAATAGCTTCACACCTCGTTGAGATTAGAAGTTATGGTAAGGAGTCTTCTCCATGAAATTATTAAGAGATTTAGTCTATTCACTTTTGGATTATCACCATCATTTACATTCCCATCCAAGATTACATTGAGAAAAGGAAAGAATGGGGCAGGATTCTGTGTGGGACGTATTTATAGGCCCAGCCTGGAGGCAGTTTATATCACTTTTGGTTACATTATATTGGCCAGAACTAGATACTGAAAAATGTGTCTTTCCCTGTCTTTAGGAGGAAAAGAAAATGAATGCAATGTATTCATCACATTTCCTGTTTTAAATATTAAACTTTGATTTCAAACTTCATATCAGTTTTTCTTCAATTCATTCTTATCTAATATTACTGAAGCATGTAAGGACAACTACATAAAAACAATATAAAACCTGGATCAATAAGAAGTGATAATGAACAGGTTAATGCAAATCATGAATCCCTAAATTATGTTAATGATAGCTGTTTATTATCCTAGCTGAGATTAGTAGTATAACCAGTAATGAGGATTTCTGAAGCTTTGTTCTTGGAACTAACATTACATATTAGAATTCTGGAAATAAGCTAGCAATTCTGGAAAATCTGCCAGCAGCCATCATTCAGATTATATATTTTTAAGAGTTCTGGCAAGCGATCGCTTTATAAAGTAATCACTTCAATAAATATGTTATTATGTACAATAATTTTTTCTCTTTTAAGTATGCCATATGCAAAATAAAATGATTGAAAAACTCATAGCTGAATTTTTATATTGTTAATCTTCACAAGAATAAACAGTAGCTGCCATATAAAGCTAAGTATCACAATCATTTTTCTATGCAGTAATTCTATCAGGTTACAATATTTGTCCAGAAGCACAGAGAATGAGTCATACTGTATGTGAAACACCTGAAAAGTACATTTATCTGAGTAAGTTTTTTTCTCCAATTTTCTTCAACTTTTACTTTTTGGTGATAATTTCAATAGATTTAGTGAGGTATAATTTACACATCATGATATTTGCACATAATTATTCTCAATTCAATAAATTTTAGTTATTTAAACTAATCTGATAAATTTATAGAGTTGTGTAATCACCGTGGTCCACTCTTAAAACATTTTCATCACCCTAAAACAATTCCAGTGAACCTGTTGGGAGCCAGTTCCCACTCTCACACTCAGTCCCAGGTAATCACAGATTTGAGTTCTGTTTAAATTTGTCTGTTCTGAACATTTCACATAAATGAAATAATATGATGTCTAATTCCCCATTCCTTACCTGTGGATTGCAGACAATGACTTCCTCTAAAGAGTGAGGTTTGAAAAGAGAAAAGAGAGTGAGTTTACTATAGAGAAACCAGACAGACACTATCTCAGCCAGATGATCAAGGTTCACAACACTGGAAAGTCATGTTATGATATGTATTCTTGAAATGCTTGCTTTAAATAGCTTTATCTCCATGTTCTTCCTCCCAAATACACATAATTCCAACCTGACAGAAAAAATAGGTAAGTCCCAATTTAAAGATAGACTACAAAATATCTAACCATTACACCTCAAAACTGTCAAGGCATCAAAACCAAGAAAACTCTGAGCAACTATTACACCCCAGGGAGCCTATGGAGACCTGACAACTAAATGTAATGTAGTATCCTTGAAGGGATATCTGGAACAGAAAAAGAATTTTAAGCAAAAACTAAAGCAATTTAAATAAAGTCTGGACTTTAGTTAATAATTATGTATTAATACTAGTTCCTTAATTATGACAAATGTACCATAGTATGTAAGATATTAATAGGGGAAATGGTGTGGTATCTGCAGGAACTTTATACTATCTTAACATTTCTTCTGTAAATCTAACTATTCTAGAACTAATTGAAAAGAAATACAATCCAACACTATGCTATGGGTAAGAGATTGACTTAAAACACAACGTAGTTATATGAAACTAATATTACACTGTATGTTAACCAACTGGAATTTAAATAAAAACTTAAAAAAATAAATATGTAGAGGCACCTGGGTGGCTCATTCGGTCAACAATCTGCCTTTGGCTTAGGTCATGATCTCAGGGTAAGGGATCCAGCCCTGTATTGGTATTGGGATCCCTGCTCAGTGGGGAGTCTGCTTTTCCCTCTCACTCTGCCTCCCCCCATCCCTGCTCCTACTCTCTCTCTCTCTTTCAAATAAATAAATCTTTAAAAAAAATACCTAAAAGGATGGAAAAAGATCTATCAGACAAACCATAATAAAATGAAACTCAGGAGAGGGTATTTATGTCAGATAAAGTAGATTTCAGAGCAAAGAAATTACTAGAGTTATATGGACATTACACAATGACAAAATGATCAATCCATCAAGGACCAAAACAAAATATCCAGTTTTATACCCACTGTACAGCCATGCAAAACCCTCCTTCTCTATCTAAGGTACATATGTTCAACCCCTAAGGCTTCACTTGCCTTTTTCCTATTCCTGTAACAGCCATTTTCTTCTTCTGTAACTGTCACACTCTTCAACTTTACTCAGATCATATTTTTAGGTAATCCCAATATCCAGACTGATAACCCTTTCCATATTCAGTCAGAGTGCCCTCAGTCCCTTGTGCTCCACTTTAAAAATAACCTTATTCTCTATATCTGAATGCCATAAAACTTTTGTTTGCTGTCCAGATTTTTAAATATGTTCACTCTGGGGACCCCTGGGTGGCTCAGTGGGTTAAGCAACCAACTCCTGATTTTGTCTCAGGTCATGATCTCAGGGTCATGGGATCAAGCCCCACACCGGGCTCTACACTGGGCATGGAGCCTGCTCAAGATTCTCTTTCTCTCTCTTTCTCTCAATAAATTAAATAAATAAATAAATACATACATAAATAAGATACATTAAATATATTCACTCTTTTGATTCTTTCCCTCCAGGTTCTTATAAACTCTTCCTCTCTGGATCTCCAAGTGGGCTGTTGTTAATCCCATATTAATATGCCATCCCTTATGTTTCCCTCATACCCACACTTTTACAAATAAGACCTCAAACTATTTCCATTTCATTATGTTCCCTATTTGTTATTGGCCCTCTCACTGATAAAATCACATACCCACATTCCATTAGTATCAATAAATACATCTAATCTAATCTTTCAATTTTGAGCATTAGCATTGTGTCACCCATGATCTTTATAACTCACTCTTTCAATTATCCTGCCAAGAAAGTCTTCCAATTCAGCACAACCTATAATACAATGGAACTTACACTTGTTTAATGATTCCTCTACCCCCTCCTATGTTCACTTCCCTTTTAACTTTTAACATAGCTGAGATTCAAATGACCATTATTGTCAAGACTCACTTGTGTTAACTCTCGATTTACATGTTCGGTTTGCTCCTCATTTTTCTCACCTAGGGAAAAACCCAATTCTGTGTTTATCAGCTTCCACATGCAAATGAATGTGGCTGAAGAAAATCACGCAAATTTGCTGCCAGGTCTTGCCTTAAATTCTGGACTATAAACTTCAAATGGGCACTTTAATCCCTAATCCGTTTACCTGCTATCTCTTCCAGATGGCACTTTCTGTTTCTCTCTTGTCAAACCACCAATACCTCTTCAGATTCATACTCTCAGCTGATGACTATTTCCAAAGTCACTGAGAAGACAGAAACAACCAGAACTTCCATATACCCTGAGTGCCATACCCCCCTACCAACATGCCTGAATAAATTCCCACATTTTCTGTCCTCTCTTCTCACATAAACTGTCCTGATTCAATATAAAGCCAACCCTCCACTTGTGTATTAAAGCCCACTTCCTCTCATCTATGATAGAATATTGGACCAAGAATAATGCTCTCTTTTCCTGTATGATGATTACCTGAACTATAAAGTTTCCTGTGAGCAAACAAGTAAATATTGGGAGAGTTAGGTCACTGATAATTTGATTATATATGTTACAGAAGCATAGCATAGCCAGCCTTGACTAGGTTATCTCCTGAAATCCTCATAAGAGCCTAACAGGTATTCATGATCTAACCCCCTGCTACCTCTTTACTTCACCTCCTGCAACCTCTACTCTTCTTCCCCCTCCTCCTACTGCTTTTGAAGATTGTTCTGTTATATAAGACTCTTTGATATTCCTCTACCACACCAGGAACTATCTGACTCAGGGTCTTTGCATGCTTCTCTCTGCCAGAAACTTTTTTTCTCATGCAAACAAACTAAATCCCTCTTCAGGTCTCTCCTTAAGTGAAGCCTTTTCGATCACCCTCTACATCAATCATTTCCATGTCAATATTTCCTATCCAACTTTTATTTTTTCCCATAGCACATAACACTCAACATAGGTTATATATTAATTTTTTTATTTGTTTATAATCTATACACTTAGAAAATAAGTTCAATGGAGGCAAGGATTTTCTTTCTTTTTTTTTTTTAAGATTTTATTTATCCGACAGTGAGAGACGCAACGAGAGAGGGACCACAACAGGGGGAGTGGGAGAGGGAGAAGCTGGCCCCCCGCGGAGCAGGGGGCCTGCCGCGGGGCTTGACCCCAGGACCCCGGGATCAGGACCCGAGCCGAAGGCAGACGCCTAACGACTGAGCCACCCAGGCGCCCCAAGGATTTAATTTTCTTATTAATATATCCATATTAAGAATAAAGAATCCATATCAGTCTTGGCAGTATGTGGTCCTCTCTAAAAATTTAGTCATTGAATCAGCACTCTATTGGATGTCAATTGATTCCAGAAGAGCTGATAATATTTAATCCGATTTTATACCTTTATAAAATATTACCAGGTAAAATACAAATTGTTCCCAAGACTTTTGAGTTTGACTGATTTCACTATGACTTGATTGGTGAAAAAGGAATGTTAATCATAGAAATAGAAAATACCTTCAAAATTAACACAAGACTTCCCTTTTCTTAACCACTTTTGTCAGCAGAAACCTTACATCAGTGCTACAAATCAACTTACGTGTCCATCTTATTCTATGCTTAAGGTTCTCATCTATTTTTAAATTTTTAGGTGAAAATAATTTTCATTCTTTGGCTGTGAGCGATTTAGCTATCTCCATGGCTATTTTGTCATGCTCCCCAGGGAAATACATTTTGAGATTTTCACTTCTACCTCAAGTTTTAATGAATTTCCTCCTAAAAAGTAACCACGACTTCCTAAAAAAATGCTTGTCCCCAGGTCTTAGGATCCTCTCTGTCTCTCTCTTTCTTTCTATGAGGCTGTATGAATACATGTATGTCATTTTATTTGTTTATCTAACTCTTATTTTTATCTCTGTCTATCCCTGCCTCTCTCTCTCTGTATGTTATCTATAGATCTCTGCCTATTTGTCTGTCCATAAGTCTATCTACTTGTCTATTTATCTGTATGACTTTCTGTCTTCTATTTCTGTCCATCTGTCCATCTATATACCTACTTCTTAATATATATGTGTGTGTATGTATCTATGCATATAGCTGTCTTTTGTGTCTTTCTATCAATCTATTTATCTGTTATCTATTTGTCTATTACCTCTCTATATATTTGTCTTCATATCTCTTTATCTGTAATCTGGCTCTCTATCTGCCTACCTTTCTATTTGATTATGAAGCTTTTAGTGGAATCATTGAGTCAAAATGTATGTAAATATATCATGCTTAAAACTAGTTACATATTTTGATTTGTATGACTTTAACCAAATGCACCTAATTTCTCTTGTTCTTAAGCATTTAACTAGTTTTTTAATATCTGAAATAACATGGCACTGGACATCTTAGAATTCCATTTGAATCAAACTTATGAAAGTATATAAATTTACAGAAAATTTTAATGCAATAGAATGTGCTTGCTGTTAAAAATTAAAAATGATTCAGATTAGAAAACATAAATCAACTTTTTCAGTAATCCCACTCCCGAGAAATAACCTATTCAATGTGTTTTCCACATCTTTGATTCTTTGATGTAAGACATTATTTTCAGAAAAGTTTCATTGAAGATTAAGTGTTATTAAGTTACTTGAGAGAGGCAATATTTTATATACTGAAAAATTATTAATGGTTACCTATGGGTTAATTATTCACTAGAAGTCAATAATGATGACAAGAAAAACTCAGTTTTTATGTGGATGAAAATAGACATAGGTTAAGCAAAATGTTAAAGTAAACACAAATTTCATATTATTTGAGACATGTTAACACTAAACATTTTCCAGTATTTCTAGTTTATTCAAAGTTAAACTTTAAATATCACAATATTATATCAGTGGAAAATTCACAGAAAATGTAATGTTAAGTCTTTCACACTTTTATAGCTAAAATGAAGAATTATGAATTTGATGCCAATTCCATTAGGCAAATTAGTAACATATCAAACAGCCCCCACTAGCAGAAGTTGATTAAAGAATGAATGCCATCTTCTAGAAAGAGTATTAGTTATGTGCAAAGAGTTTCTTCTCTGCCTTAACCTATTCAGAATTTTTAATTAATTACCTGAATAAGAACATAGTTGAATGCTTTTAAAAGGTGTTAATGATCAGAATTGATGACGAAATTAGCATCAGATTTAGTCTGTGTAATGGCATAAATTTATAAGATTTAATTTAAAAGCAATGCATGTAAATACTTGAACATTTATTCATAAATATAACAGTAAAATCTCAAAGGAGATGAATCTGAAAAAAAGATTAGCTTTAAAAATGGTATGTTTAATAATTAATTAGTTTATTTTATAATTATTTATTGTGTACCTATTATGTACTAAACATTTATAGGACAATAGCCTAATATGGTTACTTGCATGGAAGTTGTGGATTAATTCATAGTCAAATTACCTATAATTAATGGTATATAGAGGACCACATAGATAACATATTCCAAGTAGATTTTCAAAATTCTCTAAGCTATTGAGATATCATCTCAAGAGTTATGAAATTTCAGGTAATCAAAAAACAGTTTCCTTGAATTCAAGGACCTTACAAGAGAACTGACTAAGGGCACTCAGGGATTTGAACCCTTTTCTTTGAGGGAACATTAAAAGAATTGAGTATTTATCTGGAGAAATACAGATCTAGACTATAGGAAAATTCTCTCCAAAATTTGAATTTCTCGTATCAGTAAGTAAAGGTAGATACACTTGTTCTCAGGAATATAATTGTCAACATAAAGATTTTGATAAATGCTGAAATACTGATTTCATAAAAAGAACTGACCATTTTTTCCTTAAAAACTAAATTGGCTTCATTTGTAAAGTATAAGAAGAAATACTTTGTTTTGTTTTGTTTAATACTAATGAAATATAATCTAAATTATCCTTTTTGAAAGTTAAGGGACAAAATGTCAGATTCTAATTTATTCAATATCCTAATCAGAATATAGTAAGCATGTTAAACACTGATGGGTATGGATTTTAACACAAAAATATGCTATTTTAACATTAAAAAACAAAAAGATGAGTTAAGGCCAACATCAATCTGCTTTTTCCAGAAATATACATCTAACTAGACTATCTTAAAGACTCTTCTCTTGAAGACAACAAAAATTTTAGATAAAAATACATTTTTAATTTTTAAGTTTATAAAATCTGTTGATCAGTTATATTCCCCTGGAAGTTTTTGATAACCCACCAATGGATTTTCCCTTGCTGATATCTAAAGCAATCTCTATCAAAACACTTGTTATACTGAATTGAAGCTCTGCTTTCTCGTCCCTGTAGACTAACTGATTCAAGGCAGAGACCATAATTCATTATTAATTTCACAGTGTTTACAACAGTAGCATATTGTATATGCCTGATGAATGATTTTTGAATGAGAAAGACACCTCTGTCCTCTGTTATTTTTATAGCATCTCTGAACATTGTTGCCTACATTAAAACCATGCAAATTCTTATAACTTTTTTCAATGTATGTGTAGAGTTATTTTAAAATACAAATTATTACTTAGAACTCTTTCAATCTATGACATTGTTACACTTATATTTTAAAATTAATGCTTTGGATGATGAAAATAGGCATCAAGATGATTTCTCTTAACTATAACTCTTTTACCAGATATCCAATTTGACATTATTCTATAGGATGTTTTGATACCAAGTCCAATGGGTTTTCCATTTCACTCACTTATTACCTATTAGAATACAGCGGTAATCACGATGTTATCAGAGAGCTAAAAGTGAAGTTAGTAGGTAATCATGAAGATCATTTATCAAATCTGGATTAAAAAAAAAGTCCCATAATGTAAAATAAAGGATTACACTGATAATATATTGCATTCCATCAAAATAAGTAAAAATCCAAAAACACATTATTCTTGGTCATAAAGCAAATATTTTTTTAAAGATTTTATTTATTTATTTGAGAGAGAGAGCATGAGGGGGCGGGGAGGGGCAGAGAGAAAGGGAAAAGCAGACTCCTTACTGAACAGGGAGCAGGAGCTTGCCTTAATCCCAGCACCCTGAGATCATGACCTGAGCCAAAGGCACACGCTTAACCGACTGAGCCACCCAGGCACCCCTAACAAATATTTTTATATCTGATATTGTGGTAAAAGATTATGCAATTGGTTTTATGTAAATGGTTTGATTTCTTTTTTTTTTTTTTTTAAAGATTTTATTTATTTGAGAGAGAGAATGAGAGATAGAGAGCACGAGAGGGAAGAGGGTCAGAGGGAGAAGCAGACTCCCTGCTGAGCAGGGAGCCTGATGTGGGACTCGATCCCGGGACTCCAGGATCATGACCTGAGCCGAAGGCAGTCGCTCAACCGACTGAGCCACCCAGGCGCCCTAAATGGTTTGATTTCAATATTAACAGTCCCAGTAGAAAGGCTAGCTATTTAATAAAGACAGAATTTTTGGACAAAAATAGAAACTTAGGGAAGTGAGGGCTTATAGTACAAATACTTAAATATAATTATTTATTAAAGCTATTTCCAGTAAGATAAAATAGACAATATAAAATATTTATACTCATAAGCAAGTTTATTTACCAAGTAAATCAGTGGCAATTCACAATTCATAACATAAGCTATATTCTGTCTGTAAGAGTTATAAGAATTCAATAAAAAAGATGTAATTTTAATTGAAAATAAATTAAAATATAATATGCATATTAGAACAGGGAAAATCAGATTATAAGTTTTGTCAAAATTAAATTTATATATATATATGAACTTCTAAAATATATATGTAAGAATAAAATTAAACCATAAACTATAATTAATGGTTTATATGTCCTAGATGTTTCTCAGTTCTCTTTGAAATAACAGAAAACATGTGGCAGAAATTGTTAACTTTGATTTACCAACGTCGTGACATGAATTACAATATATGGCTTAAAATTATTGCCATTTTCCTCAGAAATATTGAGACAAATGGTTTTCTTGATGCATGACTAAGAATAATTCCAATGCATGCATAGTCAGCATATTTTAACTCATTTGCATATGAACAAGAAAATTAAGTAATTTATGATATTTGAGTTTTATATTTCTCTTCAAATTAATGAGTATTTTAAAAAATCCAACATAAATTTAATTCAGGGAAAATAAAAGAAATGCATGCATTTCTTTTTTTTTAAGATTTATTTATTCGAGAGAGAGAGAGAGAGCTCAGGACGGGTGGTGGAAGGAAGACAGAGGGAGAGAGAATCCTGAAGCAGGCTACCCCCTCCCCTTCCCACCCAGTACGGAGCCCAACAAGGGCTCCCAGGACCCTGAGATCATGATGTGAGCCAAAATCAAGAGTAGGTCACTTAATCAACTGAGCCACCCAGGTGCCCCAATGCATGCATTTCTAAAGGTAGTTTCCACCATCAAGGAATTTTCCTTCTCACTTACACCCCAATGGTTTGTACTTGACATATCTACAAACCCCATTTTTACCCAAAACAAAAATAATCACAACTTTATTGTTAAGAGTGTGTATAGATATAGTGCATAACCAGTGTGGCAGTGTGTATTATGAATCTCATCACTGAAGTTCATTTCATTGTAAATAAAAATTTGAATATTCCTGGATAAGGCAAATCAGAAAACAAAGCAGTACTTGCTGCAAGTCGGGTAGTTTTGGAAAGTTTTATAGTCCAATTCTGTGAAAGTTTATCTATCTTTTAAAGATTTCTGATGGTTGGAAATTCTTGAGTAATTTTGGACAAAATAAATTTTATTGCTGAATGATTGAAACTAAGAAATACAGCTTAAAATATTAAAGAAATAGTATGGTAAACATTATAAGACTAAATAGATAACATTTTAAAAGAATACAAATATACAAGAAGGGAGAACATGAAGAGACGGTAAATTAGTTTTGTTTCCTTATTTTGGAACTATCAAAGGTTCATTTAATATGCAAGAACAATGTCCGGTTAGTATAGTCCTTGCAAAAAAAAGTAAAGTACTGGGTGTAGTAAAGCCTTTTGCTCAAACTGTACCATTCATCCAAAGAAAATAAAAATAATAAGGAATATTTGTGTATGTGTGCATACATTTGTATATATAACAATTCAATATTTTCATCAGAAGGTATGCATATGTCTATGCATCAGAAGTGACTTCTACAAGATATTCCATAAATCCCACACAGGCCATTGTCAAAAGTCAGTCCTCACATTGATCAGAGAACATCTGCTATGATTACACAGCACAGCACAATAGTTCATAGGTGGTCTTTAGGCATTGGCGTCCACTTCCACAACTGTCTCTGTTGCTGGTAACATCAGAAGACAGCTCTCCCTTGATCTCTCTTGGATATCTAGCTTGGATCTATCTTGGCTCCATGAACATGGTTCTTCCCAGGTATGATGCCCTCACTTATTGCTTTATAAATACTTTATATGGTCCTCTCCCTTCCCTTAACTGTAAGGATACCTCTAAGTTATCTTTACTTTCTCTTTTATCCTGAAGTAATTTCTTTTCCAAAACAAGAAAAGACAAAACAAATCTTAAATAACAAGCTTTATTTTTGATGTGAGCCTCAAGAGGTTGTTTTAAAGCTGAACATTAATCTGACATTTTTCTTAGCATTTTGATCTAATAATTACACTCTCCTATAGACCATGTAGATGTCTCTAAGCAGTTATAGGATCACATATAAGAAATTGACCAAAAGTAAAGCAAAACAATTAATATTTAAGATGTCCTAGTTCTTCCTATCTGGAGTTTCAGAGGTGTGCACTAGAGGATGGAATAAGGAAAGAAGTTGTAATTTATTGTGCAAAATAACTGCTGATCACATCTGATGCCCTGAAATGCTTTTATATTCAAAGGAGTTGATCAGAAAACAATATAATATCAATCATGCAAAGCACTGGATTTTTAAATATTGATATATCCATGAAGGCTATATCAGAGCTGTCAGAATCTAACGGGATAGTGGAGGATATCTAAGATCCTCTACCCACCATAAAAATTCTGTGACATGCTGGGGCGCCTGGGTGGCTCAGTTGGTTAAGCATCTGCTTTGAGTTCAAGTCATGATTCCAGGGTCCAGTCCCCCCGACCCTGTCACTGGCTCCCTGCTTAGTGGGAAGTCTGTTTCTCCCTCTCCACGGCCCCCAACTTATGCTCTCTCTTTCTCCAATAAATAAATAAAATCTTTTCAGAGTCCATCGTGTCTCATGGTTCGTGGGTTCTAGAGGGGAGGGGGTGGGGGGATGGGTCAGCCTGGTGATGGGTATTAAAAAGGGCACATTCTGCATGGAGCACTGGGTGTTATGCACAAACAATGAATCATGGAACACTACATCAAGAGCTAATGATGTAATGTATGGTGATTAACATAACAATAAAAAATCTGCTCTGAAAAAAATAAAATTAAAAAAATAAAATAAATAAAATCTTTAAAAAAAATCTATAACATGTTAAGAGGAAATAGTTCATCTCAAACCTTAAAATTGAGTCTAAATGAATACATACTGTATAAGATTAATCTTGAACAAACTATGATGAACTCCTAAAATACACATAAATAAATGCAAAAGTTATACCAGGGAGTTTTTAAAAGAATTCAATCCTTAAGTTTGGAGAGGAAATGCTACAAAAGTATAGTGATTTATGGCAAAATCTAGGGGTTTTTCTTTTGTTTTTTTCTAAGTTACAATTTAACAGAACAGAGTAATTTTCTGAATTATCTTCTATTTTCACTGTGATTTGAACATCCTTAAGCACAGTGTGGTCACTTAGGTTTAGATTAATTATAAGTAAAAATTGTATATAGCTAAAATAGAATTATCCATGTTTGATTTTATATTGCTCTTTACTTTCAGTGACAGGCATAATCAAGAAATATGGTAAAATGTAAAATAAAAAATGTTGTAAAATACTGATTTTTTAAGATGAAATTAATTCAGATGTACCAAAAATTCATACATTGCTTTTAAGATGAAATTAATTCAAATGTACCAAAAATCCATATACTGTACTTTTTAAAATGTTAACTTTTAAATAACTTAACATTCTCAACTTGAATGAGTATATGAGTTGATTTTCAAATATATTTTATAGTTAAGTTCAGTTAACCATCTAAGAGAGTATCACAGAATGCTGAGAATTGACACTCCTATGTTCACTGAAGCCTTATTCAGAATAGTCAAGACAAATAAACAACCCTTTGTCCACTGACAGATGAATGGCTAAGGAAAATGAAGTACATACATACAATAGAATATTGTTTTGCCCTAAAAAGGGGGGAAATTCTGCCACTTGCAACAACTTGTAAGAATTGGAAGGCCTTATGCTCAGTGAAATAAGCCACTTACATAGGGGCAAACATTGCATGATTCCACTTATAGGAGGTATCTAAAATAGCCAAACTCATAGAAGCAGAGAATACAGTAGTGATTGACAGGGGCCAGGGATTGGAAGGAAATGGAGAGCTGTTACTCAACAGGTATAATTTCAGCTATGCTAGATGAATAAATTCTAGAGAATAAGTTCTAGAGATCTGCTGTCCAACATGGTGCTCATAATTAACAATACAGTATTGTGCACTTCAAAATTTGTTGAGGGTAAAGCTCAAGTTACATGTTCTTACCACACACAAACAACAAATAACAAAACAAAAGCAAAGGGACTGAAGAAAATTTGGGGAGGTGTTGGATATGTCTATTACCTTGATTGTACTGAAGGTATCACAGGTGTTTGAATATGTTCAAATTCAGCAAATTGTATACACTAAATATTTGTAGTTGTTTATCAATTATACCACAATAAAGCTATTTAAAATTTTTAGTTAACCATCAGTTGCTGAATTATGCATAAAACTTTGGATTTTAAAATCTTTTACTTTTCCCATGACAAGATTTAATAATTTCTACAGTTTGAACTTTTTAGCCACATCTGCTAAATCTCCCATATGCTTTTATATTACATTAAAAGCAATCTATAATAGAACACCTGCTCAGCCACATTTGAAAACTGATGCTTTTTCTTTCATCTTTCATATGATTTACTGATTGAAGCCTGATTATAGATTTATATATTCTTTTGGCTGAATCATCTTATAAGGTTATTTCTCCATTTTATATCTAACAGTTTCTCTTGCAATTGATCATAATTAGTCTCATTATACTGAAGAGTTACCATGGGGATCTGATTATACCTTAAAATATGTTCTAAGCAAATAAATTTACATTGTGGTAACTGGGCCACTTTCACATATTACATTGTGAAAACATTTTAAAATAATACATGTCAGAAATTCTCCACAATATTCACACATACTGCACAAAATAGGAAAAAGACAAAATGAAGGTGAGTTTCCCAATTAATCACTTTAAAACATAGTGGTACATTTTACATTATTTGTTGACTTCCTATGTACTAACTCAAAATATATTAAAGACTTGAAAGTAAGACCTGAAACCATAGAACTCCGAGAAGAAAGCACAGGCAGTGAGTTCCTTGACATCAGTCTTGGCATTGAATTTTTGGACCTGATTCCAAAAGCAAAGGCAACAAAAGAAAAAAGTAAATAAGTGGGGCCACATCAAACTAAAAAGCTCTGCACAGCAAAGAAAAGCATCAACAAAATCAAAAGGCAACCCACTGTAGAAAATATTTGCAAATCATATATCTGATAAGGGGTCAATATCCAAAATATATAAAGAACTCAAACAACTCAATAGCAAAACAAACAAACAACAAAAAATCCACCCAATAAACCAATTTAAAAATGGGCAGAGGATCTCAATAAGACATTTTTCCAAAGAAGACATACAGATGGCCAACAGACATATGAAAAGATGTTCAACATCACTAGTTCTCAAGGAAATTCAAATCAAAACCACAATGACATATCACCTCACACCTGTTAGAAGGGCTGATATCAAAAAAGAGAAGAAATAACAAGTGTTGAAAAGGATGTGGAGAAAAAGAAACACGTTACACTGTAGGAATGTAAACCAGTGCAGCCACTATGGAAAACAGTATAGAGCTTCCTCAACAAAATAAAAATAGATCTACCATATGATCTAGTTTTTTCACCTCTGAAAATTTATATGAAGAAAATGAAAACACTAATTTGAAAACATATATGCAACCCTATGCTCATTGCAGCATTATTTACAATAGCCAAGATATGAAAACAACATAAGTGTCCACCAATGGATGAATGGATAAAAGTGTAATACACACACACACACACACACACACACACATTGAAATACTACTCAGCCATAATAAAGAAGGAAATATTGACATTTGCCATAACATGGATGGACCTTGAAATTATTATGCTAAGTGAAATAAGTCAGACAGAGGAAGACAGATATATGATTTCACTTATATGTGGAATCAAAAACAAAACAAATGAACAAATAAAACAAAACTCATAGAGAACACATTGGTGGTCATCAGAAGAAAAGGGAGTTGGTGAGTGGGTGAAAAGTGTGAAGAGGGTCAATTGCATGGTGATGGTAACTAGATTGGATGGTCACTTTGTAATGTATACAAATATTGAATTATTATGTTGCACACTTGAAAGTAATATGATGTTATATACCAATTTTACCTCAAATTAAAAAAAAAAAGGAAAGAAAACCATTTGGCAGTATCAACTAAAGACTAGCATATGCATAACTCATGACCCAGCAATTTTATTCTTAAGCCTATACCAAATAGAAATGTGTTCATATGTTCATGAAAAGACACGTACAAGAATGTTCATAGCCTCACTATTCATAATAATCTCACACTGGAACAACATAAATATCCACCAATAATAGAAAGGATAAATAAATTGTGATATAGTAACCAAATGAAATACTCCACAGCAATGTAAATAATATAAAATATAGTTAGGTGGATGGATCTCATAAACACAATGTTGAGTTAAAGACATGGAGAACAAAATAGAATATATTATATAATTCCAATATATACAAAATTTACCACAGGGAAACCTAATCTGTGATATTAGATGTTAGGAGAGTGTTTACCTCTGGGAGTAAGGTAATGACTGGAGGGAGCCACAGAGGGTGCTTCTGGGATAATGGTAATGTTCTGGTTCTTGAAACAGGTACCACTGACATGGATTTTATTTAATTTGAAAATTCACTGACCTGAATTCGTCCATTTTTCTGCATGCTGTACTTCAAAAAATGTTTACATTCAAAAGTAATAATTATTTTAAAAAGGGAAATTATACCAGAAAGAATGACTTTAACAAATAAGCTGGGGGCGCCTGGGTGGCTCAGTTGGTTAAGCGACTGCCTTCGGCTCAGGTCATGATCCTGGAGTCCCGGGATTGAGTCCCGCATCGGGCTCCCTGCTCGGCAGGGAGCCTGCTTCTCCCTCTGACCCTCTTCCCTCTTGTGCTCTCTGTCTCTCATTCTCTCCTTCTCAAATAAATAAATAAAATCTTTAAAAAAAAAACAAACAAATAAGCTGGGAAGTAACATATGATATATTTAGGAACTTTTAATTTTAAGAATGCATGAGGTATAATTTTAAATCAGTTTTCCCCATATAATTTAGTTCTCATTAACTAATTTTAATATATTTATGTAAATATGTATATGTGTACATGTGATTTTACTTAAAGAAATTAATAGGCTAATCAATATCAAATTAGTTATATATGGCTGTTTATATTTCTCTCCTAAACTTGACAATTTAGGCAGCTCTTAATTTCTATAAATTTCCTCCCCTTTTGTAACTATCACAATATTGTGGGAACTGGAATAAGACATTATTTTTTGACATGTTCCATTAGAGAATTCCACATCATGCATCTATACTCCTAAAACAGCTTTGTATTAACTACAGCTTACTTACACACTTCCTTTTCATTCTATTAAAAAAGTATCATCCTTCTGTTCTAGGGTTAGTCCTCCATCTGTGTATACTTTACACCTTACCTCCTCATGCTTCTTTAGGATTCTCCTTTAATAATTTTTTTCTTTTTTCATGTATAAGCTTTTATGTGCACATATGCTTTCAGTTCTTTTGGGTATATTCCTAGAAGTAACATTGCTGAGTCATAACAGAAATTGGCTTATTTTTCATCATTATCATCATTATTTTGTTTTTTTAAACAATCAAATTAATTTTATTATAAAATACATATGTTAATTTACAGTAAGGATATCTATTCCTTCCCAGAAAAATTGACCTAATTTACCCATACACCAAATATTAATATAGAGGGAACTATATCTCAAGAACTAAGCTTCAGTAAGTTTCAAATTCCAGGTCTTTGGTGGGCATTCCAGAATACTTCCTTCATGTAAGTGCTTAAAGTGTTTTGACCAATGTTGGTTTATGGGCCAATGTATGGTTTATGGTTCTACTGTGTACTAATTTTCTGTGTTTAATTTGTATATGTATTTTGCATCAAACATACATTGAGTATCCTAACAGAAAGTCATGTGAGTGTAAATGAATCCTAAATGTACTTTAGTTTGAATGTTCCAAAGCATTTTTCCATGGCTGCCCTCAGTAAATGTCAGTGGTTTTAATTATGATATGAAAGCCTGCCATGTCAGTCTTAGGCACATATGACACTTGATTTGCCAAATATTTTGCACCTTGGCCTTTGTTTTCTATCTACAAAACCAAGGCCTATAGTATCAAAGCACATTATTTTGAGGCAGGCAGTCAGAATATATGTGTAAGAATCTTCACTCGACATAATCAGACATTTTTCTCAAATAGTTATCACCCATGCTAATAGATATACAGTAATCAGTAGCTCTAATATTAAATAAATCCCATTTGATTATTCTAGTGATAGAAACTGTTTCCTCTGCCTCCCAGGGGTTTTCCTTGATAATAGATATGACCTGTAAAATTAGAGACAAAGAGTATTGCCATATTAAAATCATTCCAAATGTTTATTGAAAATGCATTTCCAGTTATTCAATCTGCCTCATATAGGTCATATCAGCTGACATATTCTTAAGGTTTTTTTGGATTCTAATTTATCTCCTCAATTTTCAATAATGGTGATTTTTTAGAGAGCAAATATTTTTATCCTGGGCATCTGAGAATGTAGCTAAGAGACAGTGTTATTTTACATGCTCTCAAAGTATAACAAGCCATCAAAGAAATACTAGTTTTACCTTTTTTCTCTTATTTTCACTTATTGTTGAGTGCTATCCATACTTGCTCCGCCACCCCCAAATCCCCTCTCCTTCCTGGGAGTATAACCATCTAGTTCAACAAGAGTAGTCACCAATAAAGCAGTAGCTGCTTGAGTCTGGACAATGCTTTTCTCTTTATCTCATTCCTGTTGTGTGGAGTGGGATTAGCTAAGTACAGTCTTACAGATTGCTCTCATCGTCTGGCCGAGTAGTTTTCTAGAGTCTGAAATGCTGAATCCTATGTTAGGCAGGAGAGGAGAAGGAACAACTCATGCCATATTTTCTTTTTAGGAATTCAGGCAATTATATTTTGCACTACTGACCTGGTATAACTCTTTGCAATGGATCCTTCTTCTGAAACCCATGACGGCAATCCAGATCCAGGTACCATTGGGTCAGACAGGAAAGAAGTTTATGCAAGTCCCAGTGTTACCCCCACCCCATCTTTCTTATCTTCTTTATGACATCTCAATAATCTATGCAATGTATACATTTTTAATCACACTGATTTTATATTGCCAACCACTTAGTCGCTTATCATCATCAAATTTGGTAAGAGGAGAGCACCTGGGTGGCTCAGTTGGTTAAGCGTCTGCCTTTGGCTCAGGTCATGATCCCAGGGTCCTGGGATCGAGCCCCGCATCAGGCTCCTTGCTCAGCAGGGAGCCTGCTTCTCTCCTTCCCTCTGCCTGCTGTCCCCCCAGCTTGTGGTCTCTCTCACTATCTCTCTCTCCCTGTCAAATAAATAAATAAATTTTTAAAAAAATATTTGGTAAGAGATATTTCAAATGTCCATTCCAATTTTCAATCATGACACATTTTGGATGGTAAGGCTGTAAGTCCACTATATATGATGCTTCTTAACCCACAAGTGTACTGCAATTTCAATAAAATGGGCTTTTAAATCAGATGATATATAAGAAGGAAGTCCAAACTAAAACAGCATTTTTATTCTGATTCTCTAATGGCATTTGGAAAAAATCTGAACTCCCTGTTCATAGTTATTGTAATATAGTACCACATATCAGACTTCTTTTTATTTTACTTTTTATAATAGGGAGGAAATTTTCACTTCATTATTTTTTTCTATACTTTTATAATTACATAACCATTTGAAAAGCCTTCCCCCAAAAGAATGTCTTAAATATTCTTTCTTTTAAAAGATTTATTTATTTGAAAGACAGAGAGAGAGAGCACAAGGAGGGGGAGGAGGGAGCCCCATGCAGGGCTCAATCCCAGGACTCTGAGATCATGATCCGAGCTGAAGGCAGATGCTTAACTGACTGAGCCACCCAGGTGTCCCTTAATATGAAGATTCTTTATCACAAAAGCTTTTAATTCAAAGACAGTGAAAGACCACTTTGGAAAGAAAAATATCCCTCCTTGAGGAAAGGATGACCAATGTTATTTTTGACATAAAAATGACGTGAAGTTGCAAATTCTCTCTCCATTCAGTCTGGATCCCTCAAATTGTCTGATTGACTTTCCTCCTGCTAATCCTATGTAACTATGTATTTTGAGGATGACAACACAAAAAACTGTATCATATTATCATTTCTCATAAACTGTGTGCAAATAATAGTGTTACAAAGAGAATGCCCATAAAAAGCAAGTTGGAGTTCATACTCAAATGAAAGTCAGATGATTTGGCATAATACATTATTTTTAGAAATGACTTCTGACTATATTATAAAAAGAAAGCCTATCATTTGTTTAATGGAATTGATTTGGGGATTTTTTGCCAGCTTTATTGAGGTATGATTGATAATTAAAAATTGTATATATTTAAGGCCTACAATTTGATGTTTTGATATACATGTACACTGTGAAATGATTGACATAATTAAGTTAATTAATAAACTAACATGTCCATCACCTCACATAGTTACCTTTGTGTATGTGTATGTGGTAAGAACATTTAAGAGCTTATCAAATGTGGAGTGTACGATATAGTGTTGGTAATTATAGTCACCACACTGTATATTAGGTCTCAGAACTTAACATGTTTTATAGCTGAAACTTTGACCCTTTGACCAACATCTCTCCATTTCCCCCAGCTCGGGATTTTTGGGTTGTTGTTTTTCTCTCTCTCTCATTAATGCATCATGAGGATTTTGGGGTTGTTGTTTCTCTCTCTCTCATTAATGCATCATGAGGATTTTTGGGTTGTTGTTTCTCTCTCTCTCTCATTAATGCATCATGAGGCAGACGCACCAGGACTGGATTAGCAGTAACTCAATGGCTTCATTTTCTTCTTCACCGGACTTTGCATGATGCTTTCATTCTTACCCTTACATGATAACTTTGGGCATCACATCCTCCTTCTAGGCAGGAAGAAGAAGGAAGGTACAGGACAAATGACACATGTCAGCTTAAAAATATCCTTTACCTTAGTTAGGAAAAGAGCAGTTTTCCCAGAAATCTTATCCTTTGTATTTTTACTTACATCTCATTGGTCAGAACTTGGTCAAAAGACCTCTTTATAAGGGGACCTACGAATCTATGGAGGTGTGGTGGGTTTTTTTTTTTTTTAATTAGGTGTATTGCCAACCGGAACAACAACAAATTTGGAGAAATAGTAAGAAAATAGTTATAATTACCACACACAATATCAAAGTCCAAGTTAAAGAATTAAGAACTTTTCTCTTTTCCCCCATTTTTCGCATTCCCATCAAGTCCTATAGGACAAAAGACAGTTTTCATGGTCCCCTGCAGAGGCAGCTGTCCCCCCACCCAAAGTTAGGCTCAGACACCAAGGCTGATGACAGCACATACTTGTGGAGTACCCAGGTGGTATGAAAAGCTTGATTACTTATGTAATTCAGCAGGTGAGAAATAGCTTGAGAGAGCACCAAAAAGAGACTGGCTTGGGTTTCTATTGTGGCCAGAGGGAAAGGCCAGGGGGAGAGTTCCCACTGAGAGGGAAGGAGCTTGTGTAGTTTGAACCACTTTCACCAAAGGAGGAAGCATAGGCTTTCTTATCCGCTGGCAGAGATGTGGGGCACGAGGGGAAAGAAGCAAGATTGAGGTTTAACAGATGTCAGTGGTTCATTATCCAAAAATGGAATCAGACTCCTTATGACAACAATAAAACCAACTTTAAGTATCTCCAAGCCTCCTCTCAAGAAAGGGTCTTTTTGATTTGCAATCTCCTCCCGTGATATTGAGATACCTATCTTACCATTTCTATGAGGATTCAAAAGGTTCATCAATATATTTACTAACCTACAGGGTAGAGGTGCTTTCACAAACACAACCTTCTGTCTTTGCAGCCCCATCGATAGCATTCACTGCTCAGCTAGAGAGCTTGGTGGGATTTTTCTAATTACCAGGAAAACAAACTCCAGGTGAGCATATTTAAGCTGGAAAAGACAGGAGAGTACATGATCTGTGCCACGTGGTTTGGTTTCTGGGGGGTTTGTTAGTTTTTGCCTTTAGTCTTACTGTCTGTTCTTCCTCATTTCTTATTTGGATATGCTGAAAATGTTCTTATATTTATTTCCAACAGTATTTTTGAGAGGTAATTTATGTACCACAAAATTCGCCTATTTTACATTGAGTGTGCAACTCAACGATTTTTATTAAATATACAAAGTTCTGTAAACATCACCAGAAACCTATTTTAGTACATTTCTATTACTGCATAGATAACTCTTGCCTGTTAACAGTCAATTCCTCCTTCTACCCCGGCTCCAGGCATCCATTAATTTGCTTTCGTCTTGACAGATTTGTCTTTTCTGGATATTTCAGATAAAATGACTCATAATATATGTAGTCTTTTGCCTTTGGTTTCTTTCACTTAGCATAACACTTTTTAATTCATCCATGCTGTGGCATGCACTAGTACCTCATTCCTTTTATATTGCTGAATGGCATTCCATTGTATGGGTGTGTTACAGTTGATTATCTGTTAACCAGTTGATGAATTTTTGCATTGTTGTCACTTTGGGGATGTTATAAATAATTCTGCTATGAATATTCATATTTGTCTTTTGTGGGCATATGTTTATATTTTCCTGTATAGATACCCAGAAGTGGAATTATTAGGTCACAAGGTAAATTTTTGTTTAAATTTTTTTATTTATGTTATATTAATCACCATACATTACATCATTTGTTTTGTTTTTTTATTTTATTATGTTATGTTAATCACCATACATTACATCATTAGTTTTTGATGTAGTGTTCCATGACTCATTGTTTGAATATAACACCCAGTGCTCCATGCAGTACGTGCCCTCTTTAATACCCATCACCAGGCTAACCCATTTCCCCCCCTCCCCTCTAGAACCCTCAGTTTGTTTCTCAGAGTCCATAGTCTCTCATGGAGAGACCTATTTCCCCCCTTCATTTCTCCCTTCCTACTATGTGTTTAACTTTTTAAAACACTGTGAAACCATTTTCCAAATTGGCTACCATTTTACATTCCAATCATAAATGTAGAAGAGTTCCAGTTTCTCTATTTCTTCCTCAACTCATTCTTGTCTTTTTGTTTATGGCTACTCTAATGCTTATGTAAAGGTATGTCACTGTGATTTTAATTTGTATTTCTATAGTCGGCATGTATGATGTTGAGTTTCTTTTCCCTTTGTTCTATTTAATTGGACATTTGAAATGTCTGGAGTATGTCTCTGGTTGGTATTGTTCGTTTACTCTCTCTTTCTCTCTCTATCACACACACACACACACACACACACACACACACACACACACTTTGCTTGATTTCTAGTCCATTATTGATAAACTGTTATGCCCGGTGGGTGTTTTGATTCTCTAGTTCTATTACCTTCTTGTAACAACAGCCCCTGCTGTTTTCCTACATTTTTATATTGCAAATTCTTCAGATCCATTAGTCTTCTATGGGGATATTTTGAAGTACCAACTACAAAGTTATAGGATTTATTACTCTTGGAAGTCAGATTGTTTTAATAAGCATTTCATTTTCTATTAAGATGTTGCTATGCTTTTTAAATACGTTTTTCCTAATATTTGTAACATACATATTTATTTAGCATACAGGTGTTGTTGATTTAATAGCTGTTCTCAAGGGGAAAAATAATCCTCAGGGAATTTTACTCTTGATTAGAGTGACTAACAAGAAACTGTCTCCTAATAAGATTCTAATTGCTTAAAATCAAGTAAAGAGACTCTAAAAATCTACTCTGGGAGGCCATTTCACAAGTTTTGGAATTATCTTAATCTTTTTTTATAGTGAAAGCCCTGGTACTAAATGCATCTATCACTCTTAAATGGACATTCTGTGAACTGTTTCTTAACATACTGTATTGATCACCTGGGAACTCTGAAAAGGGACCATGATCAATGTGGAGAAGAGTAATGGGTCTGGCAGCTAATTGTGTATGCCTGTGCCTGGGGGAATGCTCTTCTCTACTGGTAGATGATGATAGCCTGCTCATTATTTTTCCAAATTACAAATGAACTCCCTACTTTTTCTTATTGTCTCTGAAACACCAAATAAAATGTCAATTGAAGCCAATATTATAAAGTAATGAAATCCCTAGAGCAAGAGAACCTTAGTAAAGGAAAAAAAAAACACCCAATTAAAATGAAAGAATGAAGCAAAATGCTTTTATTAGCCTCAGTAAGACAGAATATGTGTGAATCCCCAAAGCAGGTCTTGGATTTAAAATGTCTTTATGCCTAATATAAACAAAGGAGTCCATTTCTAAAGACTCCCAAATGTACCATTATGTAGTTAAATCAGAACACTTTTCAATGGCATTCCATTAACTTGCTTTGTTGGAAAAAAGATTCTCACCAAAGCCCCCTCTGTCAAATAAATATAGTAACGTTTTCTCTGAAATAAAGAAAACCTGACAGGATTATATTTAAACTCTTCAGTGCAGACAAATTCTCTATATGAAGCTCTATTACACAAAATATAATTAAATATATACTTCCTTTGACACTCACAATCTAAAAAAAAAAAAAAAACAGAAGAGGTAGTGTTAATTTTGATGACATTTTGAGACTTATAACTGAGTTCCTATGGAATGGAAATAACCTGCTCATGGTCATACTCTAGTATATTATGCTGAGATTCTTTTCAATAGTTTTTAAATCCAAATACCAGTCTCCTTTCATCTTGTTTGTTGTTCCCTTTGTACCAGAGACAATATCTCTCTTGGATTCATGTCTGGAAGGAGAGAGGCATTGCTACCATCATAACTAACTAACTCTGCAGCCCAATAAGTGATTTCATGAATCCAAAAAGACATCTCACTCTTAAGGGGCATTAAAGAGAGAAAACCTATGTTATGACTCAGCTTTTTATGAGAGATGTCATATTTATTACAAAAATTGTTACCTTTCACTGGCACAACATCATAAAGGATCCTAAATTAAATCAAATGTCTTAGTGTTAAAAAAATTGTTTAAAAATTTTACTCATCAGGTGTATAAAATATAGGCAATTAAAAAACATGATTTGGCAACATTATATGGAAAAGGTATTTTAATGCATCATTTTTGAGAGTATGAATGTATACATCAATATAGTGGGTAGCTAAAGAGGAAAAAGATTTTACTTGGAGGGAAATCGTTTTTTTCTCTACTCACTGAATACTCCAAATGTATGGGTTTCTCACACCAAGCAATTCTGTGACACCAGTTGGGTATCATATAATTTAACTCAATTCTGATGCTATCTTCTTGGAGAGAGTATCAGATATCATAAGTTAAGGGCTTGGTCTCACAGACTGCGCCCACTTCCAGTGCCAGTTGAAGTCCAGGTTATCATGTAGACATGTGACTGACCATCTGTACATCAGGATTTCCCATGACTCCCCTCATGAGATTCAATCATTTGTTGTAATGGCTCACAGAACCAAGGAAAACAGTTTACGTAGCAGATTACTGGTTTATTACAAAGATTATAACTCAGGAGCAGCCAGATAAAAAAGATGCACAAGGCATGGTACAGAGGAAGGGACACGCAGTTTCCACGCCCTCCCTGAGTGTACCACTCTCCCAGCACCTCCACATGCTCATCAACCTAGAAACTCTCCAAACCTCTTCAGTTAGAATTTTTTATGAAGGCTTCATTACCTAGACATGACTGATTACATTACTGGTCATAAGTGATTACCTCAACCTCCAGCTCCTATTCTTTCCCCAAGGGTAGGGAGGTGGAGTTTGAAAGTTCTAACCCTGAATCTTGTGGGTGGTTCCCCTGGCAACTGGGCTCCATCCTTAGGGTTTTTCCAGAAGTCACCTTATTAACCTAAACTCAAGTGTGGTTAAAAGAAGCTTGATATGCGCTCTGGAAGGAGTTCAGGAACTGTAGTGATTTGAAGACAAAAAAGCCCAAATATTTTAACAAAAGATACCCCCATGAATCTTAATGCTTAGGAAATTACAAGGGTTTTGGGGGCTGTGTAACAGGAAGAGGGAGAAAGACCAAATAAACATTTTTTATTATAAATCACAATATCACAGTGACTTAATACCATCATTTAAAACTAAGATTATTTCTATGTCCCAGAATTTCTACCTCAAGAGTCTAACTTTGAGAAACTTCCAACCATACACAAGACATCCCAGATATTAATTGCATCATTTAGTATATTAAAAACAAAAATTACAATCTAAATGTCGACCAAAAAATCAACATCTAAATTAAATATGGTGCTTTTCTACAGTTCAACACAAAGCATGTACAAAGGAATGTTTGATCTGCATGTTTTTTTTAATGGATCGGTTATTTAATTACGTTCTGAATGTTTTAATATGGATATTCTCAAGGAAAAAACAGTTGGTTAAAAACAAGTGAGTTCCTAAGCAGTATTAAAGTAAGATACCATTTACTAAAAAAATACAGAAAGTTATACAAAATATTGTCTATTAATTTTCACAATGTTTCCAACTATACATAAAAGTTCAAAAATCAGTCAAGAATGATGAAAGAAAATAATGATCATCTCTGGTGAGGAAGAGAGGTGACTAGAGTACAGAATGATGATTAGGGAGTAATTTTAATTTTATTAACAGTATGCATATAAGGGAGAACATATTCATCTATTACTTATATAATTAAAATTTAATAAAACTGGATAGTTATTAAAATTTAATACTCATTAAAATTTCTGAATAATTTAATTGGAAACTGTTAAGTAAATACCATGTCTTCCTATATTCATGTACTCATGTTAAAGATTAGGATCTATTTCCTGCAGTGAAAATAGTTTCAACAACAGATCCATTTCTGTCAAATTTGTATACCACAGGTAAATGCATATGTTGTTACTAATTTACCTTGTGAGTTAATTTAATGCCACTGTGAAGCATCCATGCAATCAGGAGTACTTATAGGTATCTGTGAAGAAATTGCATACTCGAATGCAATTGCTAAAATGTTAACATTAATATTTTCATAATAATATTAACAGCAATGTTGCATGTGTAATATGGCCTCCTCTTTTACCAGCCCATAAGCTTGCTTTATAATGAACTGTATTCCATTTTCTGTGATTCACAGGGTTATGACTACGAAGAGTTACATCCTGCCATATCACTGTAATTGAGAAGACCACCGAAAGTCACATCAACACCCCCACAGTTTTGATCCCAGACATTGTCATACTCATAAATTATTTTGATTCAGCTGCTATAGAGATTATTTTACCAACATTCAATTTTAATAGCCATTTTTAAATTCGCAAGGATTGGTTTAACTTTGTCCTGGCCCATGACAAACAGAGCCGAGTACTAGAATTAAGAAGTTTGAGAATGGACTGCAACTATAGTGAGGATCTAAGAAACAGAGGTAAAAAGACTGTGGTGGGGTGGAGGAGGAAGGTAAGAGCGTGTAGGTGCAGGTCTGGGGAGGATGATGAACTTCATACATGTTTGGCTGCAGAGCTATTCTCCGAGCCCACAGCCATGAATAATAAATCAGTACATGCACATTAAAAACGAATTTAATTATTATTTCTAGGAAAATAGGTGAATTTCTCTTTAAAATAAAACTTAGAATATTAAAGCTTCTGTTTGATTCATTTTCTGTGTGCTTTAACAAGTTTGCAATATTCCACCGTCAAGCAAATTAGAAATATATTGATAAAAAGCCACTTTAAAATCAATCTTGTCACTTCAATGTGTAATATTTTGACATATCTATAAATATCATTGAAACATTACAGTAGGGGAGTAGCTCTTAGTCCTAAAAACATAACTCTGTAAAATAGCATACCAAAGTTTTAATTTTCCAGCCAGTACAATTAGGCTTATCCTTGATTTTATTCATAATATAAGAAAATATGGGCTTGTGATTCTATAAGATGTATTGGTCCTTCAGAAACATAAAGGAGCCCGCAGGAGGAGACAGCCAGGTTCCATAACTATGAGATAAGAGCTTTTGAGTTGTGCCCTTTCTTTTCTCTACACTGCCTGAACGGATCAGTGTTTGCTTCTTTGCTTTTCAAAAAGCAGTGATACCAGCTAAAGGCAGTGGGGCAGTATTATGACTATAATGAATCTGCTTGGTATGGGGAGGATCCGAAAACAATCATTATAGACAGGCTACCTGACTTCATTTTGTCAGTTCTTCATTTCACCTTTTAAGCAATATAATTATATCAGAATGAGACAATATTTTGCAAAGAGCAGTTTTTAGGGTATGTATAAAGTGAGGTGCCCTACAGAGAGCCCACAGTTAACATTGTATGGTAGAGTCCTTATTTGACATACCAGAAACTCTCGGACCTCAAGGAGGCCTCTTTTCAGTGAAGCATGCTCTGAAAAATGTGAGTACTTGCAGTTATTACAATGACCATGACATAAAATCCTGAGATTCTCAGATAAAACAAAACCCAGAAGCATAGTGCTATGATAGAAGCATTGAAGACAACCACAAAGAGAATATTAGGGTTTTGTTTTTGTTTGTTTCTTTCTGGTTTTTGGTTTGTTTTCTCATTTCCTGAGTTGATGATACTGGAACAGAATATGACATCCTAGGCAAATATCAAAATACCTACAATGGTAATATTTATAACTGACTAATCTGAGCATGATATGAAAAACATTAGAGGGATGTTCTAATTGACAAAAATAACACATCTGTACTTAAATTAATGCCTCAAAATAAATTAGTATCTGTTAGCTTTTTGCATAAATATAGAGAGATGGAATAAAGTTTGCAGCCAAATAACATAGAATGCACATTTTTTAGCATATGAATATGGTCATTTTGTGTGTTTACTTCAAAATGATCTACAGTTTCCAGTTATTAAATCAAACACTATTCTTAGCATTGCTGAGGAGACATTTTGTAGATGTAATTAAAATGTATATCAGTTAACTTTAAGGGACATTTTCTAGACAATCTGGGTAGGTCTAATGCAATTAGTTAAAAGCAGAGCTGAGGGTCGCCTGGGTGGCTCAGTCATTAAGCGTCTGCCTTCGGCTCAGGTCATGATCGCAGGGTTCTGGAATTGAGCCCCGCATCGGCTCCCGGCTCCACGGGAAGTCTGCTTCTCCCTTTCCCGCTCCCCCTGCTTGTGTTCCCTCTCTCACTGTGTCTCGCTCTCTCAAATAAACAAATAAAATCTTAAAAAAAAAAAAAAAAAAACAGGGCTGAGGCTTCCTTGAAGAAATTCTGTTTATGGACAAGAGCTTGAGCTTTTGCTTTAGAGTTCCAGACTGCCTTACCTGACAGCCTGCCCCATGGATTTTGAACTTGCTTAGCCAGGCCAAATGATCACATAATTCACATCCTTACACTAACTCTTTTAATATATATGTATCTCCTACTGGTTCTGTTTTTCTGATTGAACTCTGACGCAGCATACGTGGATCATTCATAAAAATGAACAATTAAACTAGACCACAATCCAAAGACTCTAGGGAAATGCTATTCTCTGACCTCAACACAATAAAATTAGAAATACATAATAAAAGGTAGCTAAAAAATCCCATATAATTGTGAACAAAAATCTATACTATGACAAAGACTAATAACATGGTTAAACATGAGACAAAATGGATGAAAAAAATTAAAATTAATCCAAATAAAATAAAGAAGGAAAAAAGGGAGAAAAACTATAGGTATAATAGATTTTAAAAATTAAGATAATATTTTGAACAAATAAATTCAACAACCCTAGCCAACTAGATTCATATCTGGAGCTATGAAGAATTCCAGATGATAATAGTAGTCAAATTGTTTTAAAAGCCATTTCTACTAAACTTGCAGTGAAAAAAATATTTCCTAATTTTGAAAGTTGTTCTAGATAATGTAAACAAAAAGGATTTTTATCTAAAGAATTTTTAATGGCATATATATCATTAATAGCAAAATCAGATAAGGACTTTTAAAAAAATAGACTTTTTTTTAGAGCAATTTTAGGTTCACAACAAAATTAGGTGGCAAGTACAAACAGTTCCCTATGCCTCCTGACGCCCCCTTAAGCACAACTGCCCCAACAACATCCCCCATCAAAGCGGTATATTTGTTACAACTGATGAGCTTGCACTGACACATCATTATCACCCAAAGTCCATATGGGTTTTAACATATATTATATAATATATAATGACATGGATCCCCACCATTACAGTTTCATACAGAAAAGTTTCACTGTATAACGTCACCAAAATAGTTACATGAAGGTTATATTAGTGTCTAGGCAGGAAAACAGAAACTAGTCTGGAAACATCAAACAGAGGGTATTTAATATGCAACTGGTTTACAAAAGTATTGAAAGTGCTGGAGAAATAAAAGGAGAATAATAATTTTTAGCCCACAGATTAAGAACAGCTGGAAGCTGTTACCGTCCCTAGGGCTGGGGGAGCCAAAGTACAAAACATGTTATGAAGTGGTCATTGTGCTTCCAAGACTACTATGGTTCCATTTACAAGACGAAGGTGTTAATGCAAGGACAAATACAAGCAACAAATTAGAAGCTGTGGGAATTTGACCGATCTGCTTGTGACACTTAAATCTTCCACTACCACTCGATAATATAGAGCTGCTCTGTACCTAACATCATGGCTAAGTGAATCAAAAAATGCCTACTTTATGATGGGCAGCTCATATTACAATGTCACTTGGTGTGGCAAGGTGAGGCCATCAGTTCTCTATCAAGGCCCACCAGCAAAGGGGAAGAATTATTTGTAGATGTTTATATGAATTTTCTCCAAAGCCCTAAATGCCATGAACCAGAAACAAACAAACATTTTATGTAAAAGGCCAAATAGTAAATATTTTAGACTATGAAGACCATGTGGTTTCTGTTACAACTATTCAACTCTACTGTTGTAATGCAAAACAAGACCTAGAAAATATGGAATCAAGTGTCTTCTGGTGAAAGTATGTACAAATGCAAGTGATGAGCTAGTTTTAGCCATCAGGTTGTAATTTTCCAACCGCTGCCATAGACACTTGAAGCACATTTAAATCTACTTTGGACATCCAAACAGAAGGGATCTTGCACTGAAGTCTAAACTTGGCCTCTTAAAACTGCAAGTTTTATTGGTTACTTGGTAAGTGACTCTGAAAAGCACATTCAAATATGTATATGTTTCTTTAAAAAATATAAATTTCCACCAGACATTGGAATTTTTCTTGCTTATAATTGGTACAAAGTTCATCTTGCAGACAGACTACTGTATCTCTGGTAACTTCACAAAAGAGGCTGGTCCTTGAATTTTTATTGAGGTTTTTCACCCAAGATCTGTCATTCATATGACTTATTAAGTCTAGGATATTAATATCTATTAATATCTAGGATAGCTTCTACTTTCTGCTTACCAGGTCTAGTAAGTACTATGTTTTCTAAGAAACACCATAATATTCTGTAGGATACTGAGATAATAGATGCCCTTGTTGACTAAAATCTGGCAAAAACCAAGATAGTTGAAATATCTTCAAGGTAAGACCAGGAAGATATACTGTTCTGAAAGTGTACCTTTCACTATCATGTGAAATAGAATTCAGTCTAGTTTTTCTTGTTTATAGATGAGATAATTATCTTTAATGTGTCTACTTGACTGAAATATAGGGTGCCCAGATATTTGGTTAAATATTATTCCTGTGTTGTCTGTGAAGATGTTTCTTGATGAGATTAGCATTTGAATGGGTGAAGTGAGTGAAAGAGAGGGCCTTCCCCAATGTGGGTCACATAATTCAATCCCTTGAGAGCCTGAATAAAATAAAAAGACGAAGGAGGGAAGAATTCACTCCCTCTCTGGCTGCTTGAGAAGCAAAAGCAGTCTCCTGCCCTCAAACTGTAACTTACAACAGTTTTCCTGGTTCTCAGGTCTTTGTACCCAGATTGGACCTACATCACTAGTTTTCCTGAGTCTTCGGCTTGCCAATGGCAGATCACGTGACTTCTCAGCCTCCATAATCAATTGAATCAGTTCCTTATAATACATACATAGCTAAATAGTTATATCTATCATCTATCTATCTATCTATCTATCATCTATCTATCTGTATATATATATATATATATATTCTATTCTATTCCATTGGTTCTGTTTCTTTGGAGAATCCTGACAAATGCAAGAGATATAGGAGGAAAATATTTACCAGGAAAAATAGGTACACACCCAATTCCAGGAAGTGAATTTTTTTCCAGATACGAGGTAATATCTTTAGTAGCAAATGCAAGGTTAAATTATATAAATATATATAACTATATATTTATATATCATATATATAATTATATATAAGTTATAAATTATATAATTATATAATTTCACACATTCAAAAGTTAAGTGAGAGAAATAAAGAAATGCTAGGAGTCCCATTTCTGTACCTTTCAAGTCATTGATAAGTGGTACTTCTTTCTGTAATTCTCCCGAGAATGGAATATCACATTTGGTTTACAATTTTGAAAGGATAGTCCAGTTCCACAGGACTTTCCCACCAAAAGAGCCATCCCTCTGTCACTTGGGGAGCCAAAACTTGGATAATACAAATTTTGCATGAGAAAATAGAAGCATAATTCCTAAATAATTCAACTAAATGAAATCAGTGCTGAAGTTACAGAGTAACATACTGCAATCAAATAGGGTTTTCCTGGGAATGTAAGAGTGATTTAATATCAGAAATGTGTTTATGAAAATCACTTCACAGAGGCACCTGGGTGGCTCAGTTGTTGGATGTCTGCCTTCGGCTCAGGTCATGATCCCAGGGTCCTGGGATTGAGCCCCACGTCCGGCTCCCTGCTCAGCGGAGAGCCTGCTTCTCCCTCCCCCGCTTCCCCTGCTTGTTTTCCCTCTCTGACTATCTCTCTCTCTGTCAAATAAAAAAAAAAAAAATCACTTCACACAATGAACTTAGAATATTGTCAAGGAAGGTAGAAAAAGTATTTGATGAATTCTGTTTCATTGAACTAAAAATAGAAATAAAAGTATTTAATTTGAAAAAGGTATCTATCACAAAATATTTATAACAGAAAAATATTTTATCTAATAGAATAGTACAGAAACCTACAATTTTAGCCTGCCAGTTTCATGAAGTTGATGGAAGAAGTGGAACTCTTAGATTCAAGACAAAGGACTGTATTAGTCACAGTACAGCAAGCACTCTGAGCATCAGCATATTGTGTCAGTCCCTCTTAATTCCCAATTTCCGTAGAGGCAACTAAATGGTCCCAGATGGAATCTTCTACATGCAGTGGGCTATGTTACAGGAAAAAGACCCTGAACTTAGGAACCCAAGTCTTTTATAATACCTAGGAATCATGCTTGTCTTTTGCTTCAGCATGAGACAATATCTTTATTATACTGGACGATAAGAATGCCTGCCCCTTACTTTGGAGAAAGACACTATCTCTACATTCCAAAGGTCTATGTAAGCACAGTCACCCTTTCCTACCTAGAGAATCACCACTTCTAACTTCCAAGGCTGTTTACATTATAAACATCCTTTAACAATAGTCCTAACTAAAGGTAGTCATGATTCCTTTCATAAGACATGCAGACACATGAGAGATCCATGAATTGTCTTCCAACAATATGTACCCCTCAGTCATAAACCATCTTGGCCTCAGGTTAATTTTCCCATAAGTACTCCACCCTGGTGGCTACTCTGATTAATCTAACTAACAGAGACTGGTACCAAATCTATTCAATTTGTTTCATATAGCATTTGATTAAGTCTACTATTAACAAGGACTCCAAGCAGCAAGAAGATACTAACCTGTAGTACTGACCTCAAACATAGCCCTAGGTTTTGGCCCAAAGCAGCTTAAGAAAATCATTGGGGTGTTTCTTCATACTTTTTAAATAGGTCTTTCCACTTGGCCCAATACATTGATCGCATTAGCTATTGCACAAACAGTGCCTTTCCCAAAAGTTGGAAGTCTAGGACAATTTTTTTTTTATTTTTTTAAAAGATTTTATTTATTTATTTGAGAGAGAGAGAGAGAATGAGAGACAGAGAGCACGAGAGGGAAGAGGGTCAGAGGGAGAAGCAGGCTCCTCGCTGAGCAGGGAGCCCGATGTGGGACTCGATCCCAGGACTCCAGGATCACGACCTGAGCCGAAGGCAGTCGCTTAACCAACTGAGCCACCCAGGCGCCCTCTAGGACAATTTTATCATCCATAGCAACCTTGGTCAGTAAAGCAGAGACTGATCTAAATGCTGTCTATAACTGAAGTGGTTTCATTGGTCATTTCAGTGGATCATTGCCATTGTAAGGATAATGAGTCTTTAAAATAAAATTATCTACGTACCTACGTATCTATTTATTTATACTTTTTATTTTTTATTTTAATTCCAGTATAATTAACATAGAGTGTTATATTAGTTTGAGGTGTATAGTATAGTGATTCAACACTTCTGTTATTCAGTGCTCATCATGATAAGTGTACTCTTAATCCCCTTCACCTATTTCACCCATCCTCCATCTACCTCCCCTCTGGTAGCCATCAGTTTGTTCTCAATAGTTAAGAATCTGTTCTTTGTTGGTACCTTTTTTTTCTTTCTTAAAGTCCACACATGATTGAAAATCAGATGGTATTTGGCTTCTCTGACTGACTTATTTTATTTAAGCATTATACAATCTAGATCCATCTATGCTGTTGCAAATTGCAAGATTTCATTCTTTGTGGCTGAGTAATATTCCATTGCTCTGGTGAACTCCCCCGAGCAAACAAGGGTATCTTCATTTTGGAAATATTTCTGCTGACATCTGAGGACTACATGGTCTTTAGTGGAATTTCCTTATATAGTTGCTTGTCTTTTGCAATACTTTCATGGTAGAAGTCATGTTTTGGGCAGGGTGGCACATTAAAAATTAATGCTTGGCTTTCATACAAGAGGTACAGTTCCTGAAGTGCACATGGTATCCCTGGAAAAAAATACTGTTTACAACTTTTGTCCTTCCTGAGTGACTTACATCAATTCAGGGTCACAGGCTGACAGTGCCTCCAGCATGGCACACCATCATATAGGTGGCATTCATTCACCTGATAAAATTACTGGGCAATGGCTATGGGATTGAGTTGGGGGAAGAAGTCCAGAGGTGTTGAGAGATATTTTTCTTATTGGCTCCACATACAGAGGAAAATTGCCTCTCCAGTGAGGATGGAAAATATGTTGTCCCATTGTTATGACAATAGCTCCTCCTTTGTCTGTTTAAAGGAGACTAAGCAACAACCACAGAACTATCAGAGCAGCTTGTGTCAATTCCTCTCCGGTTGCTCAACCTTTAAATATTCATCAATAGGTAGTACAATGAGGAACCCTCGTTACCCCCACCACCAATACCAGCACTTGGGTTAGAGCATATACTACTGGATGTCTGGGAATCTTTTTATATTACTGAATCTAGCACACAGGCATCTTGTCCTTTCTCTTCCATAAAGTCATATCTCTCAAAGAATCCCATTCTGATGGGCGAAATTGTCAGTAAGTATGAATGGTCTGAGATTTTGCTCTAAGGGAAAGCTTACAAATTTACTTGCCACTATTTAATGACTGTTGATAGAGCACATAATTTGAGTCTAAGAGAAAGGTCTTCATTTTTTTCACTGTACAGTAAGTAACATAAGCATCTGCTTATTTGTGTCTGTTCAACTTGCCCCAAGACCAAGGGATACTTGTATTTGTGACTGGTTAACATTCAGAAGAACCCTAAGCTTAGGAAACTAGGATCCATTTATAATGGGTAGTAAGCATGTCTGCATTTTGCTCCACAATGAGACATTATTATATTACACCAGACAATAAGAATGACTCTTCTTTGTTCCAGTTGAAGACACTACCATTATCTTCTAGGGCTATTTACTATACAGACATGGTTAAAATTAGAGTACAGAACAAAGGAGATCAGTGTCTCATTTTGTATGACATACAGAAATGAGAGAGATCTATGAAGTATTTTCTCAATAACAGTCAGGAATAGGACAATAATGCCTGTTATTATCATAAATATTTTAAGGATTATAGTGAATTTAATAAAAAATATTGTTCAGTGTTTAGATGAGAATTATCATTATTTGAAAATGAAATTATTACTTAAGTAAAGAATCCAATATAATCAACCAAAGCCTATGGCTATAGTATGAGAGTTCAGTTAAAATAGTGAAACTAAAGTGAAAATATGTTTTCCTCAATTCTGTGCATCTTAGATTAAAAGAAAAATATAACCAGACAAACAAAAATAAATTGCTAAGTGAAGCAGTCCAGGAGCAGCCCTGAAAATTCCTGCATATTTTTGATGAATGTGCCAAACTGCAAGTCTGTTCTATACCCTGATACTGAGTAGTTTCTGTAACTGTCCATATAGTTAAATAAGTAAGTCAAGGTGAATACAGCATGAATATCATGTGACAGCTTGTTCCCAGTAAACATTGACTGGCTTGTTTGGTGGCTCAATATAAAAAAAAGGTAAGACCTCGGGATTGTTTTCTTTCTTTTTCAGATAGTTCATTGTTAGTGTATAAGCATGCAAACAGAAACAATTTTACTTCTTCCTTTCTGATTTGTATGCGTTCTTTATCTTTCCTAATTTCTCTGGCTAAAACTGTCAATACTACATTGAATAGGCCTCATAAAATATGTTTGGAAGTGTTCTCTTCTCTTTAATTTTTTGGATGAATTCGAGAAGGATTGGCGTGAATTCTTTTTTAAAATGTTTAGTAGAATTCACCAGTGAAAGCATCTGGTCCTGGGCTTTTCTGTGTTGGGAGATTTTTGATTACTCATGCAATCTCCTTACAGGCTAGTGGTCTTTTCACATTTCTATTTCTGCATGACTCAGTCTAAGTAGATTGTTTATGTTTAGAAACTTATCCATTTCTTTTAGGTTATAGGGTGTTGCAGTTATATAGAGCCTTAGGCCTGCTGTGATCAGGAGGGCCAACAGGCTGTGCCCAGAGTGGGGCATGGCTATAGGTTATGTTTTGCTATTGAGCAGGCTGTTAGCTGTGCTCCCCTGTTGGGCAAGGCTGCTGTCCTGGCACCCTGCTTAGGTGGGGCCATCAGCTGTACCCCACTTTTAGGTAGGATTAGAAGCTGTGCTCCAAGGTCAGTTGGGGTCACTGACTTTTTGCCTGGCAAGGCTGCAGGCTGTGCTCAGCAATTGGGTGAGACTACAGGCTGAGCTCAACCACCAGTGGGGCTGTAGGCTGAGCTCAACTACCAGTAACATAGATTGGGCTCCAAGGTTGCCTGGCATTAGTTTTCAGGCTTCCAAGTTAGATGGGGCCAGATGTTATGCTCAACAGTTGGGTGGGGCTGCTGCCTTGGCTCCCTGTCCAGACAAGGCCGAAAAATCATCTGATCAGTCATGATGGCTCAGTGGCTGAGGACTCAAACTGGACAGAACTGCCAAAAGAGCTCCCACACCAGATGGGGCCCCAGTTTTGTTCTGCAGATGGGAATACCACTGGCTGGGATCTCTCCTTAGGTTTCATCACTAAAAGGAATGCAGTCTTCAAAGATCCACATGCCCTACGTACTGAACGGAGCATTGGGTGTTACACGCAAACAATGAATCATGGAAAACTACATCAAAAACTAATGATGTAATGTATGGTGATTAACATAACATAATAATATTAAAAAAAAAGCTCCACATGCCCTTTGCTGTGAGCACCCCACCGCTCTCTGTCTCTAGCTGATTCCCCAGATAAATTCCATGATGCAATACCTAAGTATGCCTCCCAAAAAGCATCCCCGAATGCTGGGGAATTTGAATGTCCACTTTAGGTTCTCATGTTCCCACTGGAGAAACTATAGACCCAGGCACCCCCTCAGTGCAACACTTCACCAGCTTGGGGTAGGGACAATGAAGTCAAAGTGAAACAACTCTTCTTACCCTTTTAATGTAGGCATTCTCTGTTTTTGTGGTCTGAGGGGGTTCATCAGCTTCATCCCCAGTTTCTAACATCTTTACCAAGTTGTCTTGTTTCTGGATAATTGCAAGTTGCTTTTTCTGTGACAGGACCTGAAGTCAGGAACCACCTAATTTGCCATCTTGATGATGTCCCTCCAACATTCTCTTGCTCTTATTTATTATGTTTCACTTCATCTACTCTTGGCTATTCAGGTTTGCATTTTTTCCTTACACAATAAGAAAAGAGGACAGAGAGTGAGAGAAGTTGAGAGAGAGAGAGAGAGATTAAGAGTAAGAAGAAAAGGGGAAAAAAAACAAAAATTGTAGCAGCTAAATAGTTTTTATGTATAAAATACAATTCTGTATGATGAAGCAAACAATTAGTGAGCACCATTCTACCAAATGTCATAATAGATATTGAGAAACCTTCATTTGACATCAAATCCAGGTATGTTTTTTAAAAATTGCTATAATAATTGGGGCACCTGGGTGGCTCGGTGGTTAAACATCTTGATTTCAGCTCAGTTCATGATCTCAGGATTGTGAGATCAAGCCCCGAGTGGGGCTCCACACTGCACATAGAGCCTGCTTAAGATTCTATCACTCTGCCCCTCGTTCACCTCCCACCTGCTCACGCATGTGCAGGCACGTCCTCTCTCCCTAAAAATAAATAAATAAATAAAATTGCTTTACTAATGGGCAAAAACAAAGCGTGGAGATGTGGTATATTGGAGAACCCACAGAGAAGTCTTCTGAGTTAAATTTGCTGTTTTATAATATTGGGGAGAATCTCAAGCTGACAAGGAAGGCAACAATTCTTTTGTGTTTTATTTAAATATTTCCTTATTTGACCTTGCATTGAAAAGCATAAATATTTCCCTTGATAATAAAAAGAGAGCAGACATATAAAGAAGTCCCACAGAGGGCAAGGCTGGAAGTTAAATATAAATGAGCTCTCTAAAATATAAACCTTATGGAAATACAGTCTACTTCCAAATGTTTGAAGGAAACATTCTCAGCAAAGGACATCAAATATAACTGGCCAAAAGCTTTACTGATCTCAGTAGGTTTTCATGGGAAAAACACTTGAGTTGGTGGCAATGGTGTCAGATTTTGGAAGGCTCCAAGATGGGGTTTATCAAAAATTTCACATTCCTCAAAGACATCACTTGAACACCAGCATAAGTATGGCCTTTCATAGTTATAAGCACTGTTTTTGAAGGTATGTAATGATGATGATCAATTTGTAGCATGCAGAGTTAGTTTTCTAGGAGATATGCTAAAACACACCATCCTAGTGATTTGAAGGGCTGACATCAATAATTGAAATATCTCGGAAGCTAGACAACAACAACAGAAATATTAAATATGATGTGAAGCATTTTCAAGAATTCATTATGCTTTTCTGTAACTCAATTAACATAGGAAATTGAAAATAATTACATTTTTCTTCATCAAGGATTTTAGGAGTTTAGTTTCATTATCTAACAAGAGGAGAATAGAATATCTTTTCTTCTTTTATTATAAAATCTAAGGATATGTATGACTCAGATGACTCAATGTTATTATTATGAATTTTTTTTACTGTCTGACAATATAATTATGCCTTTAGAGGTACCTGAGATGTGTAAAACAATTTTACCAATTTTTAGCTAACATTTACTGAATTCTTACCATGTACCATTTTCTAGCTAGGCATATTTATTAATCAATTTATTACTATCAATTTATTACTTTATCAAATACTCATGAAAATATTACCATTCTCATTTTATAGATTAGGGACTTAAAGCTGAGAGATATAAAAAAAGTTTGCTATCGCACTGCCAACGTGGTGGATCTAAGCCATTTCTTGATTCCAAAACTACTGCATATTAACAAGTATACATACAGTTCTCATGCTAAATGGACTCTGTTGTCCTTTTAAAGTAATTTAATCTATTTTTATAATTTTCTATCTTTTCTAACCTATTATATTGCATATGAATACATGCATGTATTTATGTACATATACACATACAGCAGTCACATACATATGCATGCATAAAAATTTGTGTCTGAATATATATGTGTGTGTATATGCATACACATATGTGTACTCCCCTGCAGTATAGCAGGTAAGAAAAATTACTTTAAGAGAACAACAGAGTCCCTTTAGCATGAAACTGTGAAAACATATGTGTGTGTTAATGCATGTACACACCACACACGCATACACACATATGCCCAGTTGTATATAAATTCATCCATTTTGTTTCCATAGTGCTGGAAATATAAATAACAAAGCTTGTTGATGACACTCTTGGAATACAGAAATTTTATTTTCAGGTTCTAAAATGGGTAATTATAGGATGCGTTTGAACAAGTAGAACAAGGGCAACTGAGAAATCTTTTTCACTTAGACCTTCACAACTGTGACTCCAATGTGTTTGTTTTAGAAATCTATCCTTCATAAGTACGATGTTATTGACCAGAGTCTATGGATAATCTTCTAAAATGAACTTTGTTAAGACATCTAGTCATTATATAAGGAAATGTTTTTTTGGAAAAGATATTCACCCTTAATAGTTTAACCTCAAGATATTATGGGTTAGATTATAGTGGGATGAGTGAAATATCAGATCTTTTCATTAAGTCATTTCCTAAATAAAGGCACCAGCTATTTCCGAAATATAGGGTTTAAAAAATTATGATGAGGTGTTTTTGAATATACTTCAAAATTGTATATAAATAAATGAATAAATTTGAAAACATGTTATAGATTGAGTGGTATTGCTGAAAGAGCATATCCTACTTTATAGAAATTTCTTTAAAGAGACAAATTTCACTTTCTCACCTAGTTAGAAAGGGCATTCATCACTACTTGACACGCAGATGCTGTGAAATAAATGTACTTCCAAAGAACTCGATACCTAGTTCAATTTCCTCTTGACAGTAGCTTTCAAGTTATTTTCCTGGTAAATTTTGTGGGTCGACAGATAGTGTTGTAGAACTGCTAATTGACAGACACATTCCCCAAGTGACAGATGGTAACACAGACCCAATTGTCAGAGTGCAATAATGTTAACTGTTGAAATGAGAAACAAACACATCAGGGATCCCTATTTTATGCACACACACACACACACACACACACACACACACACACACACAGAGGACTACATATAAAAAGTCTGTGAGATAGAAGCCAAATGCCATTCTTAAGACTAAAAGCTAAAGGACTTTATAATAGGGGCTCCTGGATAGCTCAGTAGGCTAAGATCCAACTCTTGATTTTGGCTCAGGTCAGGATCTCAGGATCATGAGATGGAGCCTCACGTCAGGCTAGCGTGGAGCCTGCTTAGGATTCTCTATCTCCTTCTCCCTCTGCCTCTCTCCTGCCCCCCACTTACTCTCTCCCTCTAAAAATAAAATAAAATAAAAGTTTTAAAAAAATTAAAAAGGACTTTGGAATATAAACAATATTCCAGAAAGTTCCCTAAAGGAAATGAAGGAAATGACAACTTCTCATAACAGTATCCAAGAGGAGGGGCACCTGGGTGGCTCAGTCAGTTACACATCTGTCTTTAGCTCAGGTCATGATCCCAGGGTTCTGGGATCAAGTCCCACATCAGGCTCCCTGCTCAGCAAGGAGTCTGCTTCTCCTTTTCCCTCTGTCTCTTCCCCACTGCTCATGCTCTCTGTCATTCTGTCTCTCTCAAATAAATAAATAAAATCTTAAAAAAAAAAACAGTATCCAAGATGATTTTAGAGTAATAGAAATGGTTCTGACAACAATTTCACAAAACTGATGGATACTGTTAATGTACGTTTAGCTTTCCTCAACCATCATAATTCACTTAAAGATGTCATAGGATGGAAAATAAAAACTTCTGTGCATTATATCACTTCTAAATAAATACTTTATGCCTAAATTCAAACTGTATTTGAAGAGGAGAGAATGAGTGTTAGTGGTAAAAAATCAAGGGATTAAGGTTTTATATAAAATCAGGTTACTTTAAACTTAAATTATTCTTAGAATTCAGAGAAGGAATCCCAACTGATATGTTGTACATTGTGTTATTTTTAAGACTTTGTTTAAAAATGCACATGCTTTAATAAGTCAAAAAGTTGGAACTTGTGAAGGAGACAAGAGTTATATAATGACCCATCAGAAGATAGGAAAAATGGTCTTTAAGATCTTATCCAGGAAACTTTCAAATATTTCTCTTATAAATCATTTTATGGACTGGATTATAGATTAAACTTGGCATGAACTTTATATAATGAATCCGAGAATAATCTTCTTATGCCCAAACTCACATAGAACTCTGCTAAAACTGTCAATCAGATCAATGAATTAACAAATACTCCTGAGGAGATTTATATTTTCGTCTTTCCTATTTTATGAAACTATTTCTTTAAGTGACAGTAATAAATATAAAAAGCATGTCTCAGCTTCCATGTCCCAAAATCCACATTCACAGCTTGTAAAATTTGTTTCTGTTGGACTTGGTGATGTTGCAATCCTACTGATGACATCACTTTAAAAGCAAATTCATGTATATATCAGGTAGCTAATATATTTCTAAGCATGGTTAAATCAAGAGGATTCAAGCTTCTCTTTTGGTAGTGAAGAAGGAATCCTGAGATTTGCATTGAAAACAACTGCTTTTGATTCAGATAGTGGACAGAACAAAAAAAGATCTGCTTCTTCTTCAAGCCACAATAAAATGACAGTAAACAGATTTTTAAGATGTAAATATTTAAGTACAAAGAGAATAGGAGTATAATGATAGCTACAAATTTTGGAAATTGTAAAATAAATAGTAGGTAGTAGCTGATTGAGCAAACCCAAGAAGGTCATATTTTAAATAGGATTGCAATTATTAGCAAATGAAAATACATGGTATCCAGTTAAATCTAAATCTCAGAAAAACAATGAACACTTCTTTTAGAATAAAATATGTTCACATGTAAAAGAGAATCCTATATCTTATCTGGCAATGCTAAGTTTTTAGTGGAAGAAGATGAAAAGCAACATGACTTAAAATAAAAAACATAAAAAAACTCAGGAATATTTGGCAATAGGTGCTTCTGGAAATAGGGTTTAAGGAAGGTCATAAATGTCATATATAGCTGAAAGGTTCTATGAAGCAATTACCTATTTATTTATTTATTTATTTATTAAAGATTTTATTTATTTATTTTGACAGAGAGAGAGCGAGAGAGGGAACACAAGCAGGGGGAGTGGGAGAGGGAGAAGCAGGCTTCCCATTGAGCAGGGAGCCCAACATGGGGCTTGATCCCAGGACCCTGGGACCATGACCTGAGCTGAAGGCAGACACTTAATGACTGAGCCACCCAGGCACCCCACAATTACCCATTTAACACAGCCATAAGAAGACTGGAGAATTATTTTCTGGAGGGAATAAAACAAAAGTATGTGTTATTTAGAAAATTCAGACCTGGTTGAAATTAAATATTCTAGTGAAAACTGGAAATTTGTGAAACAGTTTCCAAATTTAACTCTCAGAATACTGGCAGCAAGGTTTATTCCCTCAGAGGTGGAGATTGAAAGAAACTTCATGAAATCTGAACACTCAAGAGAAATAATAGATCTCGATAGGGAATTCTCAGATGAAATAGCCCAGCCTTATCCCTCCTACACTGAAGCCAGAGGGCATGGCTATGCATACATGCACAGAGATTCCCTTCAGTGTCTAGTGTTGCCTTCATTTCCAAGTATACAGCCAAGAATAACCAGATATCTGAAGAAAGTGTCTAAGAAGAAATACTAAATCAAAACAAATACATAAAAGGAACTTGGAGGAAAAAGAAACTGTGCACGGTGAAGACAGTTCAAAAATCTCAGTGATTAAGAGCATAAATTGCATCCATGAACAATGTAGTGTTTTAGAAAAAGGGCAAAAGAAAAAAAAAGAAACTGGAGTGTTAAAAATAAAATTATGGAGCAGAGAATCATTTTTCAGATTTGAAGCTATGTTTTAGAGTGAAGAAAACCTCAACTATAAATGGTAGACTTTTCATGGTGGTGGATAAAGTTGTTTTTTATTTTAATATGTAAATAAAGCAATGGTCAGGAAAATGGCAAGGAACATATTCTGAAGGTTAAGGCATATTTAGTGTGACTTTCCTGAGTAATACTGAATAGCATTTTCAAAAATTTTGGTATTTTATTTTTAATGTAACTTGTGATACATATATCTGGTAATTTGTGAAATAATATCCCTTAATATTCTCCATATTAAGTGCTAAATATCAAAAAATAAAAAAACAAAATGATGGAATAATTCAGCAGGCATTTCTTAAGTAAATTTGAGGACATATCAAAAACTAAAGCAAAAATAAAATAGATGAAAATTTAGAGAGAAGCAAAAGACAACTGTATGATTCCTTCAAGAGGAGCAATTTCTAAATAAGAGATCTGAAGGGAAAAATATGGGAAATAAAATCATTAATATATAATGAAAACTCCACAATTTAAATTGTTTGAGATTCCATGGAAAGAGACTGTCTGCTATGGCGAATGTAAATAGGTGGACATTAAGGTAACATAAAATATAGGAACAAAGAGAACACACTGAATGCCCTATAAATTAAAAACAATTTGCTTACAAATGACCAACCACAGAATAAGTTGGGACTTTTTAAGAGCAACACTGTTAAGTAAAAGAAATTAATTGTTAATTAAAAACAATGAAACAGTGCCTTAAAAGTCTGAGGAAAAGAGGATTTTCCATTTAGAATTCTATATCAAACCTACCCTGTAAATATGAAAGAAGATTAAGATTTTGCAGACATGCCAGATTTCATTGGATTTTGTCTTTCTTTCCCTATCTCCTTTTTAGGAAACTACTAGAGTTGATGGCTCGCTAAGATGAGGGGATAAAATAAGAGAAGATTTTGGGATGCAAGAAGCAAGCAATCTAGCCCACAAGAGAAGTGGAGGAAATCATTAGGGTGAGGGCTAAGGAGAGTACCTATATGACAGCTGTGCAGAGACCTCTAGAGCAGCAAGTCCATACCAAAGCAGGTCAGAAGCTGCAGTAGACATAACTTCAAGAGGTTAAAATTGATACATACATGCACGCACTGGTTTAAGAAATTCCAGGAAGGAAATCATCCTTTGCAACATATGTCTTTCTATACCATTCAAAAGATTTTCAAAGACCATTTTCTTTCCTTTTTTTTCTCCCCCCCCAGTTATATTGAGGTTTAATTCGTATAGAAGAAACTGAATATAATTAATGTATACAATTTGCTGAATTTGGATATATATATATATATACATTTGGGATACAATCACCACAATCACGGTAATAAACGTATCCATTACCACCAAAAAATTGATAGAATACATGATACATTTTAATATGTTGAGAAGAAGCATATAGATAATCAGGGCATGTTTGAGATGAATTAGCTACAAAAAATGGAGAAAACAAAACTACCAACAAAACAACAATAAGGAATTTATTAATCTAAGGGTATATAAAAAGATTCAAAAGGAACAAAAAGTAATCATTGTATAATGTATTGATTAACTGTGGATTACATTTATCTAGGTATTACAATGAAATTACTTAATATAATTTACACAGAGATATATATGCATGATGTAATGTATATGTAAGGAATATGGGGAAAAGGAAACTTACATGTGGAGGATGGTTGGTGGCTAGAGGCACTGAAAGTTAGCTAAATACTCATTTCCCAAGAGAGACAGTCAACAGCTAGTAGCAAAGGCTAAAAATTTAAGAAATGCAGTTAGGTATATTTTTTAAATATATGAGCATAAATACTGAAATAAGCCTCTTGAAGAATTTAGTTTGATTGGGTTGCTAGGAATAGGGAAATGGTACCTGCTGTTAAGGAAGAAGGTGAGCTCCAGGATACAGTGACCTGTAATACAGTTAATTCTGACATTCCGAATAATTTTCAACTAAGATGCCTCTTTCACCTAGAACATCCCAAACTAGGTTAAGGAAAAGCTTTTAAAAGTGTGCTTCCTAAAAATAAATGCACCCATAGTGGTCACTTGGTCTTTGACAAGGTGCCAAAAGAACAATGGGGAAAGGGTAATCTCTTCAACAAATGGTACTGGGAAAACTGGATATCCACATGCAAAAGAGTGAAATTGGACCCCATCTGACACAATACACAAAAACCAACTCAATATTGACTAAAGACTTCAAACATAAAACTGAAACGGTAAAACCCCTAGAATAAAACAGGGGAAAAACTTCATGACATTGGTATTGGCAAAGAATTCATGGACATGATACCCAAAGCACAGATAACAAAAGCAAAAATAAGCAAGTGGGGTATCATCAAACTTCGCAGCAAGGAAAGTAATCTACAGAGCGAAATGTTAATGTATGGAATGGGAGAAAATGTTTGCAAACCTTATATCTGATAAAGGGTTAATTTCCAAAATATGTAAGGAACTCCTACAACTCAGTAGCAAATAAAAACTAATAATCCAATTTAAAAATGGTCTAAAGACTTGAATAGACATTTCTCCAAAGAAGACACACAAAAGACTCAATATCATTAACCATCAGGGAAATACAAATCAAAACCACAATCAGATACCACTTCACATCTTTTAGGATGGCTATTATCAAAACAAACAAACAGAAGTCAGGAAGAGTTGGCAAAGATGTGGAGAAATTGGAATCCTTGTGCACTGTTGGTAGGAATCCAAAATGGTGCAGCCAATATGGAAAGCAGTGTGGAGGTTTCTCAAAAAATTAAAAAGAGAAATACCATAGGATCCAGCAATTCCTCCACAGGGTATTTATTCAGAAGAATTGAAGTCAGGATTTCAAAGAGATATTAGCATTCCAATATGCATTGCAGTGTTAGTCACAGTAGCCAGGATATAGAAACAACCTAAATGTCCATCAGTGGATGAATGGAAAAAAAAATGGGATATAGACATATAATGGAATATTACTGAAGCATAAAAAAGAGGAAATCCTGTCGTCTGTGATAGCATGGATGAACTTGGAGGACATTATGCTAAGTGAAATAAGCCAGTCACAAAGGGACAGATACAGCATGATTCTACTTATATGAGGTATATAAGATAAACTCATTGGAAGGGAAAATACAATAGTTTCTAGGGGCCTGGGGTGACAAAGAAATGGAGAATTACTAATTAACATGTACAAAATTTCAGTTATACAAGATAAATAAGTTCAACAGATCTGATGTACGATGTTGTGCCTGATAACAGTACTGTATTTTATACTCAAAAACTTGTTAAGAGGTTCTAGCTCATGTTGCAGTCTTATGACAATTTTAAAAAGAGTGTGATTCTAATAATTTTCTCAGCACCTGGTTCATAAATGCAGGTATTGTGGCAATGGAAAACCTGAGTTCTTCCTCTACTGTGTGGGATACTGTTTTCTGAGGAATCACCCTCTTTTTTTTCACAGTCTACACATTCCTGGAAATAGTTGGACAGAAAGTGGGAGCAGGGTTGGGCTAGGGTACCAACTGCATCCTAAAATTAAAAACCACTTGAGTAACAGTATATGATGACAGAACCAAGACCTTTTTACTCTATCCTGTGTCAGAAGAATTTGGATGAGGAATGTTACCTCAAGAAAGCACAACCACATTTATCACAGGGAATTAGATAGAATCTTCCCGCATTTACCTAACTTCTGGCTGTAACTGTAGCTCTGAGAGGAGAATAAATTAATAAGAAAGTAAAGAGAGAATGGGAGCAAGTGTCGTTTACCTCTCAGACAACTACAAAACACCAGGTGAAACTACTTTCTCAGCTGAAGGACAATCTGAGAAATTAGTTCAAAACAATTCCACATATTCAAGATAAAAATCAATGAAATAAGATCCCAAACATAAAACATAATTGTCTTTTAAAATTATTATTAAATTATTAAATTAAAGTTGCATGCATTCAACTGGGGGAAAATATTACCCATTATGTAATGACATTCAGACTTGCCTTAGATTTCTGTTTTCTCTTCAGCAATAAATGCCAGAAGTCAGCATGGTGTCAAGTAATGTAGTTAACAATGATAACGATTTATTGTGGGTTCACTACATGTTGGACACAGTTTATCCACAGCAAAGTCCCTATCGGTAAGAACTAGTGTTATCTCTCTTTAAAAAGTGAGGGAATTGAGGCATAGAGGGATTACAATTATCTAAGACTAGATCGTACGAAGTGATTGACACAGGACTTACAGCTAGGACCTCAGGCTTTATAGCAGAACTGCTGTGCTGTGTTCCTTCTCCTAAAATGCAGGATGAAATAATTTTAATATGTACCTAAGGAAAAGCAAAAAACAAGATGTTTTAAAGCATGCATAAGTTCAGAAGAAAATATCCCCTACTTACCTAAATTAAAAAGAAAACAAAGATTAGAGTATAAGAATAAGAAATGTGGAATACAAAATAATTGATTGGAATCATTTAAACCAGTCATGCAAAAAGGACATATTATATAAAATCTATGAATTAAAGAGTAATACTCTGCATCTAAAACCCTAGCTTATTTTAATGCAAATCAGAAAGTGTGGGAGGTGTGCTTCCACATTAAATAAAGTAAGCTAAAATTTTTGTCTTACAAAGAGGAACTTTTATAAAATTATATTAATCTTGAAATTTGGTAGAGAATTACATTCAAGTAAAGAGATATTTTCACAGAATGGAGAATACTACAGAAAATTTCAGAAGAGCTTATTTAAATATAATAGAGTTTAATAGAGTACTTGATTTAATTGAGTACTTGATATCTCAAGTAATCTATTACACTTATGAATCTTGTATCAATGGTCAAAAGATGGAAATTTCAATCTGCTTTGTTGCATTACTATTAGAATATTTGCCAGTAATGGTTTGAGGCACATTTATTGCACAGAAAGGAACCATAAACATGGCAATGATAAATCACATAACCAGAAAGAGAAGACAACAAACGAAAATAATGTACAAACACCCTCATACTCTGATAGGTGTCATTAGTGGCTAGGGAATATCAGTAATCATTTTTTGTTAGTAACTATCAACATTTTCTTTATTAGCATGTTGTGTGCTATGTGATAACCACTGTCTATTGTAAAGTCTGAATCATTCGGTCAGTTGTGATTAGAACTGAAAAACTGAATAAATCACTCATTTCATTATAAAATGAGAATCATACAGAATTCATAAGTACTTTCTCAGTGTATTTTGCCTGAGAACAAAGAAATAGAAGGGATTCAGATTATACTGTTACGCATTTCTATTGTTATGCTTTGGAGTTAACAAAGGCAATTTTATTATTACTATTCCAAGGGTGTTTCTTGCTGTCACTTACATACACGATTCAGGAAACAGCATAACATTTATTAACTTTTTCGTGAAGGAAATGGAAGATATTCATTAGTTTTGGTTAAACAGTCCAATCCTTTCTGTCAAAGTGCCAAGACAAGGTCTCTTAGATTCCCGGTAACAAATCCTATAACAAAGGACGTCTGAAAGGTAATTAAGAAGGCCTAAGGAGCAATTGGATCTTATCTAAGAATCTCAAAAAGTGACATGGCACATAATACTAAGAAAACGGCGGAACCAATCAATTTGTCAGTCTTTCCCTTCTATCTTGTGCTGCCTTTCATGTTCTAAGTGCAAGAACAGCTGTGGAGAGAGCATTGTGTGCCCATCATAATGCCACTTTACAATTCCCTTGAGATTGATTTACTTCTGCCTGGGACATTCATTTTCTGTCTCAGACACCCATACTTACGTAAGTAGCTAAGTATGTACAACATATCTATTTAAACTTTTAATTATATGAGTGTTTACCTTTGTCCTTTGAAATCTGCCCTCTACAGAACGTAACTTCTGTTCCCACTTTGAGAAGCTAGAGTCCACATCTCGACTTTGTAGCTATTGTTTAATGCGAACTCTTTTAATGCATGAATGTTGACTATTTGCAGTTACAGAAAGATAATTTACACAATCAAATGCTTTGCCAAAAACCTGTCATTTGTTTTTAATAGTCTTTTATTTGCATATCATCAAAATCATTTCACACTATAAAGCACCAGCTTAATGTACTGAAACCCCACATGGTAAAATAAAAGGCCTTAAAGAAAAGAATAAAATATTGATCAGCTTATAATTTGTTTCTTGATCCACTTTTGTGAATACACTTGCCAAGAGACAGATGTAAAATGATTCTAGGACAGTAATGCAGAACAATATAAACTAGTAATTGACTTCAATGTATGGAAAAAGTATAAACTTAAATATGATTTCCATTTGAGTCATAAGGTGTTATTATGAACTATGACCGCTATAAAAATGTAATTATTCTGGAAAATTATGTATGTTCCAATGTGAAAAAATTTTCCATTACTAAGGTGTTAAGGATTTCTACCCTTCTTTAAGCTTCCTTTCTTCCACTGTTGAGTTAATGAAACAAAATTTTATTCAGAACCTGTCTTATACAATATATTAAGGAGGCAATTAGTAGGAGACAATGCTGAGTAGGAGACTCCTTTTCTACACTTAGAAGGCTCCAAAGTAGGATACGCACTTAGTCTTGGCAGACAATGGCTTCATCCAAAGAGTGGCATGTGTTATTTCTCTATGTTGTCTATTTTGAGGTCAGCAGTCTTTTACAGACTAAACTACCACACGTTCTGCCTTCTTTTTCCATCATCAGTTCTTCCTGATGCAGAGCCCTGCTTTGTGTTTCTTTTCTCTACTTAAGGGAACTCTCCAGGACATAACCAGTTTTTCTGAACAGAAATGAGTGACTTAGATCAAATGATAAAGGCTTAAATAAATTTGCTTTTAAGATCTAATTAGTTTTTGGGTGCCTTGGTGGCTCAGTTGGTTAAGCGTCTGCCTTTAGCTCAGGTCATGATCCTGGAGTCCCAGGATCGAGTTCTGCATCAGGCTCCCTGCTCAGCAGAGAGTCTGCTTCTCCCTCTGACCCTCTCTTTCTCATGCTTTCCCTCTCGCATGCTCTCTCTCTCAAATAAATGGATAAAATCTTAAAAAAAGATCTAATTATTTTTCTAAATACAATTTTTACTGAATGCTTTGTATGTACGAGGATCTAGTCTAGGTGCTAGTAGTTCAATGAAAAATAAGACATGCTGTCAGTGAGTTGATGCCACCTCTGGGTTATCTCAGAGAGAAACTAATCTTTAAGAGAACAGTGTGTCTAAAATTCAATGTAATGGAGTCAGGTAATAGACTCACATTTTATCCTAATAAAATCATGCGCACTTCGTTATTTTCAAGTAGAGTTTGGCTTATAAACTTTATAGTATGCGTAATTAAATATCAAATTTATTTTTCACATCTGATATTTATTTGCTGACTTAGCTATGTTAATATGCCATGATGTTTTATTTTTATTTGATCCTGATGGAACTCCTGGGGATCTTTTTAAAAGTTCACTTTGGGGATGATTCACATGCAAAACTTGACGAAGCAGCATATTCTTTGCCATGTTTGTCTTCTTAATTATGGAGGGAACTGTTCCATATAACAATTCTGAATGGTTAGTATTAATGTGAGTATGGCTTTCCAAAGCAGTGTCTCCTGACAGGATATCACTCATGTGGCTTGATTTGCATTATCAACAACTAAGAGGAATTGGAAGGCAAGCAAAGTATGGCTAATATATCATGAGCTTGATTTACAAAATTTCCACAGGCAAATCTATTTGCTGGACATCAAATTAGGAACATGGGTAAGCTGTAATTTACTATTACTTTCAGGCAATGTAGAGATAAAATGCTTAATTATTTATTAATGAAGCCCTAATTAATCTTCTGAAATGCTTTTGTGTGTGTGAGAAACAAAGCTTTATCTTTAAAGGCAAAATATCAAGTAATTAGCAATATAAAAATTTGTACTCTCTTGCAAATTCACATGGTGCTTCTATTGTCCTCAATCTCTATGTACTAATGCTGACACCTAATGCATGAATTATATTATCTCCTTCAGTAACAAATTGATTTAGAATTTAGTAATAAGGATATAGGTTGTATGACCAATTATTTAAAAATAATTCTTAGGTCTCCATTTTCTTTATATATATATTTGCTTTACAAAATATTGGCTTTATATATACATATGTATTTTATATATAAAATTTAAATATGTGTGATATATACACAGATATAAATTTTACATAAATTTTAATTAAGATTGGTTGCATATGTTTTAATTAGATATGACAATGGATAAATTTCTGCTGTCATTTCTATCTTAAATAATGGTATTCATTATGGAAAAATATCAAAATAAACAGATATGTGGTTATG